>NC_049218.1:29047869-29277869 GCF_013347855.1 Anguilla anguilla | reverse complement strand
AAAATGACAAGAATAGAACGAAAACTCGGACTTGCGTGAAAATTTATATTAGCAGTGGTACAGCCACCGTTTGCTTTCCTTCAAAGTTACTGCCAGCCAAGCAGCGAAGTGTGCCCTCCAGATGCGAACCATGCACCATAAATTAGACCATAGTCTTCCTGGTCTTTTTGTGGAATTGAAGAATGGCAGAGTAAAATTACGGCAGTCTGAAAAAGCTAAAGGGACGATTACTAGAATTAACCTGTTATTTTACCCTGACAAAAAGTGCGGAAGGTGATTTCCAGTTTGCTTTTACTGTATCACCAATGTGAATTACGCAGAACTACCGCATACCTCACATAACTGTATCAAACGTTTTGAGTCAATTACAACGGGCTAACAAAGAAAATCCGGAAGAAAATATTCAGCATCCGAATGAATCCATTTTAATGTTTTGGTACGTAATATGCTGTCCCAACACGAATGCTTAGCATTTTATAAAATGAATACTAGTAAAGCAAGAAAAGAACAGAAGAGCACACGTTATAATTCCAAGACGTTGGCAGGCTATAACCAAAAGTAGGCTACTGCGCCGCATAACATACATGTTTGATTTGAAGTTATTATGAAAATAAATCGGTTTGCGGCTGCACATTTTTAAACATGGCAGTTGAAATAAAACACTGCAAGTAGTCGACCAATCAGAAATTTTCAGCGCTTGCGCCCCACCCCCAAGGTTCCAGTACTTTTGGAAAGTACTACCCCCCGAGCAGGGACGTTTTTGGGGGTAAAATAAAGCCCCCGGAACTAAATTTAGACCCTAGTTCCTGCGGTGGAAACGCACTGAGTTCCTCAAAAGGTTCCTAGTTCCGGGGTAAAGTTACTGCGGTGGAAACGCGGCTATACAGCACTGTCCCACTGGGGAATAGGACCCAGCCTGTTCCACACATACAGCACTGTCCTACTGGGGAATAGGGCCCAGCCTGTTCTGTGTGGGTCAGTAAGACTGACTGTCAGGTTCCAGTGCAGTGCTGGTAGATTTTTGCCTTCTGGGCGCTGTGATGTTTTCACCCTTCTTGCTCTCCACAACTGCCAAAAAACTAAAGTCTGCACATAACTGTGGCTTTGCTTACACACACACATACAGGCACAAATACACACACACACACACACACACCACATACCACACAGACACACACACACACATACACGCACAAATACACACACACACACACACACCACATACCACACAGACACACCTACACACACACACACACACAAACACTCTCACACACACACACACACACACACATGCACAAGCACACACACACACACACACACACACACATATGCACACACACACACACACACCACATATACACACACACACACACACCACATATACACACACATTTACACACACACACACACCACATATACACACACACACACATGCACACACACACACACACACACCACATATACACACACACACACACACACACCACATATACACACACACACACCACATACACACACACACACACACATGCACACACACACACACACACCACATATACACACACACACACACCACCTATACACACACACATGCACACACACACATACATACACACACACACCACATATACACACACACATGCACACACACACACACACACACACACACGCACACACACACCACATATACACACACACATGCACACACACACACACACACACGCACACACACACCACATATATACACACACACACACACACACGCACATACACATGCACACACATACCGCAAGAAAACAGGCCAGGGTACAGGGGTAGGCAGAAAGCCTTTTTGGTTAACCATGCTTTTCACAAAACCACACACATACAAATGAAAGTCACTGGTAGTGGAAATTTCCACTAGATATTTCCCGAGCAAGCTATCTGATATTAGACACTGGCAAATTTAAAATATACATTTTTATATCTCATTAAGATCTACTCATGTATCACCATGAATAGAAGGTAGAAAGGGGCAAACATGTAAAGATGGATGAAAAGAACTGTCGTTGTGGAGCGGAATCTGCTCAAAGTTTTCTCCTCATTTGGACCCAGCTAAAACAGCCACAGCATGAAGCAGTGGAACAGGAAGTAATGTCTGATTCCCATTAATAAAAAAACGCATTAAATAAATACTTCTGACACCAACGCACTTTTTTACCCTTTAAAAGGTCACAGAACTCACTGACTGTGGGGGAAAAAAACTAGCCTTCAACTGGGACGTAAAAACAAATGACTCCTGTTTGTAGAATTTAAGCAAGATAATCTCTTAAAAAGTGTGTATTAAACATTATTTTTCCATGTTCATCATGCAGGAAAAGATTTTTAGGACTCTTACGATGTTCTGTTATGCTAGCTAAAAACAAATTAATTTTAGGCCTACATATGAGTGCTCATAAATGAACATCTTCCTCCTTTTTATTACAACGTGTGGAAGTGCGATATGTACTCTGTTGTTTTAAAATCCTCTCATGATTCTACTAACCTAATAAAAAGGCCCACATTTTGCAGTTTTACAGGGCAGTAAAAGTCCCGTGTTTTAATAATTTCACATCTGTGCTGCAGCATGTGCTGCAGTTCTTGTTGACTCAGTTATGCTTACTCCATATATACAAATTATTACTGCTTTCAGTGCACTACTACCACACGCTGTTGAAAAATGTACTTAATATATTTTCAGAAAAGTTCACATATTTTTTTACAGCGTGTTGCAGCATATTACATTGCCATAAAGTTGAGTCAAATGAGGACAAGGAGCAGGAAAAAGAGGATGAGGAAAAAGAGAGAGAAGAGAGGGATGAGGAAGAGAAGTGGATCAGGATGATGACGAGGAAGGCAATGACGAGTATGAAAAATGATGAGGCGGACGAGGAAGAGGAGAGGATCAGGAGAAAGACAATGAGGAAGATGAGGATAATGAAGATTATGAGAATGAGGAAGATGAGGGATAGGTTGAGGAAGAGGAGGGGGATCAGGAGAAAGATAATGAAGAGGAAGAGGAAGATGATGGGGAGGATGAAGAAGATGATGGGAAAGAGGTGAGGAAGATGATGGGGAGGAGGAGGAAGGTGATGGGGAGAATGAGAAAGATGATGGGGAGGATGATGGGGAGGATGAGGAAGAAGACGAAGAGGTAGCAAGGCTGCTGGCCATAGCACAGATGCACTAAACACAGCTATAGTAAAGCAGGATAGCACGGACACAAGCTCACAGATGCTCCAGGTTGAATGGAGCCAAAGGTGGGGATTTTCTATATAATGGAACTATTAACCTCCCTGTCACAAGCCGGAGTCACTGAGTCAACACCAGAGTTTCACCTGCAGTTAGCAACTGCCACGATAGCACAGCCTCTGCAGACCAAATGAGGCTTCTCTCCACTGAAACACAAAAGGAGACCACAGCACTCCGGACTCCAAGTTCCTCCGTTGAACTGACTTGTTAGGTCGTGCACCCTCTGCAGTTCTTGTACAAAATAAAATCTAAGAACTATTTTGGAACCAGGGTTTGAATCCGACCTTGGTTTTTTAAATAATTGTCAGGTTTCAGATTTTACTAAAGACTGTTCAACAAAGTTTGACAACCTCCCCCAATCTACTAGTGATAATGGCTTCCTTTATGTTAAAATCGGCACCACTCTTAATTCCCTACTTGGTGGTTTTCTAGCATCGCCTTGACAACCGACAGGCTTTCCGTTTCTCTGTTTCTTTCCATATCTTACTCTTTTGTTAAAATTACCCAATTTTCAGGTAAATTACATTGGTGCATTGTGGGATTGAATGTAAGCACCTTCTCTTAACTCATAATACCCGGTGGTCTCCAGTGGTCACATGATGTGTCGGAGAGCTTTAGGAGCTGCGCGGTGCTGTCCGTCATAAAGCCGGCCCGATGCAGCCGCAAGCCTGACCAATCACCCGTCACAACCGGCCATGACAGGCCATTACAGCCGATGGCCCAGGAATGTCATAACGTAAGCAGGAAGCTTTAACAAAACAGATTTCAAAATAAAAGTTATAAATGAACGTAGTTTACGTTATGACAGTGTTATGACATGCGTAACAAGTTGTAACAAGTTGTAATGCACTGTCATTGCTGGTCTACGATAGGTAGCATACCGCATTCACCCCAACCTAATGTCAGCTTTATGGTGGAGATGTAGTTTTTTAGAATCACCCAGAATACCTTTAAGGTGTGGTGCTTCAGTTAAGGGAGGAAGCGGACTGTTTCTGCCTTAATGGAGTACACTGTGCCACCCTTAGAGAAATGGAACGTATAGCAATATACTAAAATAAAGATATTACTAACACTTCGTAACATATAGGAAACATACAAATTACATGTTGCTTTCAGATACTGCAATGTATTTTTTTTTAAATACATTCCTGTAAAGTGTACAGATTTTTCCAATGTAGGCTGCATTCTATCATACTGAGACCCAGCCATTCATTTTTTCCCCTGTAGTGGACATGAGTCTCTGGTCCTAATTTTAAGAAACATATATTCTACTATGCTGAAAAATACACTGCAAGGGACATTCAATGAATATAAATAATATTAATATTAACATAAATAATAATACTTCTACTGAAATGCATTTTTCATCCAAGACACTATGTATTATGTTAAAAAACGTAAACTTTTTTGTCGGGTGCCAGGAGCATACTGAAGTATATTCCATGTCTCTCGAGTAGTTAAGAGACTCCCGTCTCCCAGTTTGTGTCTTCAGGCTTGCATGTACACAACAGTGAGAAAGCAAACGCGTGGACTACAGACTTTTATTCAGGACTAATATCAGTAACAGTGAGAAATCAAACGCGTGGACTACAGACCTTCCTTTAGGGCTCATATGAGTAACAGTGAGAAAGCAAACGCGTGGACTACAGACCTTCCTTTAGGGCTCATATGAGTAACAGTGAGAAAGCAAACGCGTGGACTACAGACCTTCCTTTAGGGCTCATATGAGTAACAGTGAGAAAGCAAACGCGTGGACTACAGACCTTCCTGTAGGGCTCATATGAGTAACGGCAGCGTTCGATTTCAGTGCCCAGACGTGGGCCTGACGCACAGAACGCAAGCCTCAGTCACTCCCAGTCGCGCACTATAAATTGCTCCGGTCCGCGTCACTTTCCATGATATACGCCGCACGTATTCCTCGCTCTAAAAATAAGACAGCGGAGTATCCAGCCCCGCTGAAGCACGCCTCGGTATCCATACCAACGGCATTACATATTCATGAGATTATTTTTATTGACCTTTATACAGGTTCCTGCGCGAGTTTGCGGTTCACGGGCGTGAGCGGCCGCTGCCGCACCCGGGGTCGCCGTGCCGACCGCACGCAGGGGGCCGGCGCTTAGCGACAGGTGCAGCGGCACGGGCGTGTCTTCTGCCCGTCAACAGCCCGGGTCTAACAGCTCTGCTCACGTCCTGGGACAGGGATGGGCGGGATGGGGGGGGGGGAGGGGTCGGCGGTATCTTTAAAAACCGCAGCCAGAGGGAGTGCCTCGCCCCCCCCCCCCCCACTCCCCAGTACAGCGCATTCCAGCGAGGTCCCTGTGGAGCATCTCCGTGTCCGCACTTCTCAAACCGACTGTCAGACGCGCTCCTCTGCTTTAGCGCTCACAGCTAAAGAGCTGGTTCAGAGGATTCTGCTTCTGCAAAAGCCTTCATACTCTTGACCCAGATAAAAAGCAGGATATTAGAGACAAGCCTCAAGTGTTTTACCTTTCCTTTTCTGTTTTCAATACACTGGCAATCACACCACACCTGTGTACTGTGTCCAATCTGTCTATCTATCTGTCCGTCTGTCTGTCTGTATGTCACACAGACAGCTAAGTTCTGATTCGGTGCCTGGTTTAGACCGCAGCATTACCGCACATGTCTGGCCCCAGTTCTGCGCTTCAGTCCACGCTTCCCTTTATGCAACAGGGATGATAATATTGGTGTCACACAGTTGTGACCTCACCTGTGGATAACAGGTAAGACTCCAACCCATAGAACAACACCAAGGGAGGCTGGTGGAAATTACATTCAACGACAGGGTGCGTGCAAGTATAGCCAGAGAGCGTCCACCAATCCCTGTCAGCACTGCTGTGTAATTAGGGGAGCTCTTGTTCTACGCATACGGTGATGCTATGACAGTGCTATACCTGTTTCACCAGCCCCTGGCGTTGTTTGGAGCGCTAGCAGAGGTCTGTTTTAGCACAGCCACACAGATCCTTTCACCTTAATACAGCTGAAGGGCTGCAGCTCAAGCGGCTCAGCTCAGCTACTCGAGCAGCCAGAGCCTTAATTAGTCCCTTTCCCATCGCCCTGGAATCGCTCAGCGGGTCAGGGACCCAAACGAGCTGCCGGTCCGCCGCCGCCGCGGCTAACGCAGCCCGGGGCCGCTGCCGGGGTTGTTCCCCGAGAGCACCGGCGACCTCTCGTCTCCGAGGAGAGCGAGGAGGAAAAGAACGCTCGCCGGAGAGCGCCGCGTGACGAGAAACTAGGTCAGCCAACTTACAGTACAGAACGGAGTCCGCGCGCCGCCCATTCACCTCGCCACCAGAATAACTGCAACAGTTGTCGGGACGTTTTCAGAGTTTCCATGTAACGAGCCAGAGGAGCCAAGGACACATGCCTGGACCGCAGCGGGACGGCGCTGGCCAAACTCTCAGCCCCCACGCTGCTGGGTGTGGTGGGGGGGGGGGGGGGGGGGGGGGGGGGAGAGGGGGGCAGGGGGATCACACAATTTTCCAGGGTAATCTCCGCCTCGCTACAGTAATTGCCACTGAAAATATCCTCGGGAAAGGCATCGAATTACGCCGCGTAAAGTGGAGCTTCTTTTTCCAAGTTTAAAAAAAACAGCCTCACTACCTTTGTCTAAAACCACAGACTAAATCAGAACCTTATTCCATATGTATTCCTGGTTTTTAAAGGATCTGTTTGTCTTGGGATGAACAGCGGAACCTCTCTCTGAGATTAAGAGGGGGGGAAATATTGGAAGTCAAGTATTTATGATGATTGAATGTGCACTCTATGACTGGTCAGAAAACTCACAGAGTAATGAATAATGAATGAATGCATGAATATTAATAAAGAAAGCTCAAACTAACAGCATGTTGGGTGTTGTGGCCAGTGGTACGCACACAGATCAAAGGAACACGACTGGGAACGGCAGATAATTGGTTCAGACCCCTGCTGACGCCCCCCTCCCTCGATGTGTTGCTTTCAAAACCGGCAGGAACAGGTCCCAGCATGCAGAGGAAACACTAGCTGAAACGTATCAGACGGACTGACAGGCAAAATAACGACAGGAGACAGAAACTGGCCTGGATGAGGTGAAAAAATCCCAAAAGCAGCCAGGAAACTGATAGTTTCTTCTCAGAAAGGGGATGCAAAACTTTTTTTTTTTTTTTACAAATGATGGTTATAGTGTGTACCTCAATGTTCTGCACAACAAATATTATTCATGAATTCAGGAGCCGTTATGTCTAGCAGTGGAGGCATTAATAAGCCAAGTCTTCCAGCATAGCCAGTTCACCAGGGGGTTGCGAGATAGCGAGGAACGCGGAACCCGATCCGACTGACCGCTCCCGTTCCCCGAGCAACACGATCGCCCACCGCGCGCCGCCCGAGTAAGCTACCGGCCGGTCAGAACTTTCCGGAACCGGTCCGAAGCTGTGGGGCTCATCCATACACCACAGCGTGGTGCCTGAACCAAAATGAGCCATCCAGCAGCCCAAAACAATTCATTCGTTAAACATTTTGTAAATAAGTGACGCTGGAAACTATTGAATATGTTCAACCATCCAAGGTGTTCACACTATAGTCAAGACCCCATAAATGGCTACTTTTTGAAGAATAAAAACATTCAACCTTTTTCATGGGGATTTGCTGTTGTTGTTACGCCAGTGGATAGATTACATTAACTTTGGGAACTGTGACTCAGAGAGAAGAGACACGTGCTGACATGACAATACAGAACAAATCATCTCCATCTTGTGATTCCAGGGCCTTCAGATGGGATATTAGACAGGGGCACCATGTGGGCCAGCAGCAGCAGGACAGATTCATATATAAGAGCGTGCTAGAGAGCAGGCCAAACAGCTTCCTAAAGAGGGCCTGCAGATTACACACACTCTCACACACTCTCACAAACACACATGCACACACACATATGCACACACATGCACACACACACAGACACACACTCTCACACACACACATGCACACACACCTATGCACACACATGCACACACACACAGACACACACAAGCACACACACACACACGCACACCAACACACACACGCACTCACGCGTACATACACACACACGCACACATGCACACCAACACACACACGCATGCATACACACATACACATATACACACACATGCACACACACACACGCACTCACACGTACATACACATGCACACCAATATACACACACACACACATACACATATACTCATACTTACACACACACACACATACACGCACACAGACACTCACACGCACACACACACACACACACACACACACAGAGCTTGTGTCCTCATCCCATTCTACGTGTTCACACAGTAAGTGTCAGCTCCTGTCAGTAGCTTCTGCAATGTCACTCATTGTCCAGTCATACTCATCCACAGCGAGCACATTTGAGCTGTGCGAATCATCCACTCTTCATCCTCCTCCCAAACCACAACACAACACTCATATCTACACACTCTCTTTCATGTCCAAACATCACAACACTCATATCTACACACTCTCTTTCATGTACAAACATCACAACACTCATATCTACACACTCTCTTTCATGTCCAAACATCACACCACTCATATCTACACACTCTCTTTCATGTACAAACATCACAACACTCATATCTACACACTCTCTTTCATGTACAAACATCACAACACTCATATCTAGACACTCTCTTTCATGTACAAACATCACAACACTCATATCTACACACTCTCTTTCATGTACACACATCAAAATTAAAATTTTATTCATGTATTTTACAAAAGAAAACCCTGACTACATCACCGAAGGCTCAGACTAATGGAACATGCCCATTTGCTCAATGTGTGCTCAGTTCAGTAATTCTGACATATTTAAACTGCCTTGCCAAGCCAGTGGGAAGAGAAAAGCATCTGTCTGCTATTTTTCTGACTTTTAAAGTGAAGTAAGCAATTGTGCAGCAGACAACAGCAGCACTGTATGTGTGTCAAAGTAGGTGTTGGGCCATTGCTTCTATTGGCACCCCCGCGGACACGCTCAGAGAACAGGCATTTGCGCTGGACCCAGACAAACGGAATCATGCTTTTTAAAAGACTCGCTGATTTTCAAGGGAGAACAAGCGAGTCCCTGATTCTGTAATTCATCCAAAGGTATCATATGTAAGGCATGCTTTTTTAAAAACCAGCAGTCTGATCAAATTCCAAGATGGGGAATGTATGCTTTCCTTTCGAGATTATACTGTAAAAACTTCCTCAAACTTCCTTCCTTTACTGAAAAGTCACTATTTCTGATGGAAAATCATTATTATTGCCTATGAATAAAAAAACTTACTAATGAACCCATGCAGTGCATTTTCACAGAAATGTCCCGGGTTCTGAATAATTCAGAGTCCCAGGGCTACTGTTTGTTATTGGAAAAAGCCCAGCATGGAAACCACTGCTCACCAAGAAGTTGCGATATCCACCCAAACTTGAAACCTATTTTCAGAATTCAGGTCTGGACTGAATTAACATTTGTCCTTAACTCTGTGAAGAAAAATATGTACTTAATTGTGAATCAAACACAGTTCAGCAATGAACAAAAGTAATTTGCCAAACCGCATTTGAAAAAAAAGAAACTCCTGGGTTTAAGCATGAGCTAAAGCAGTGATCTTCGCTCCTGGTCCTGAGGGGCCACAGCATCTGCTGGTTTTTGTTTTCACCTTAATATCAGCAAACAATTTAAACTCAAAAATCTGTGAGGTGAGTTAACAGTCTGCTTTAATTGATCAATTAAGCACCAGGTAATGACACAAACCAGCAGCCCATCCTAAAGTTAAGGAAAGACGTTGACTGAATCCAGGCCTCAGTCAAAGATGCAAAAATGAGAATTACAAAAACGGGAATGTGAGGACAGACAGAGTCACTCCAAAGGAAGGAACACAGGAACCTGAGTCAACCCGTTTCTAGACGTCAGGCCGCGCCATTCTTAAAATATTAGTTCTGTTCCAGTGAGAGGAACAATCATCTGTTCCACAGAGCCTCCCCTAACTTAGAGTCCTTTTATGAGCATGTCTCATCCTACCCTTGGCTATGACTAGGCATCCTCCGACCACAGTCACGTGACCTCAGCCTCCAGGGCATAAATGGCCCAAAACACCAGAGTAACGCAGAAAACCCGGCTATAACAGGAACCTCGGGAACGGGTTAAACTACACCAGGCATGCCTTCGAGTGGCCAGGCCAAGCTGCATCGATGTATGACGCCATTAAATATTTACACCGCAAATGAGAAAGTGTTGTAGGGGAGAACTGATCCTGCTTCTCCGGGGACCCAATCCAGAACTGTTAAAAAAGAAAAAAAATCCAGCTGTTCGGCTCACGGTTAAGCTGCAGGGTGAGGGCGCTCGCATAAAGGCAGCACTGCGGGGCTTCTCCCTCCCTACTTATTCCCCAACCCCCCCTCCCTAAATCTGGTCAATCTTCACACTTTTCGGCAATTTCACGCTCCATCGGTTGCCCCCTCAGTCCCAGCTTCCTCTACGTGTCATCTAGAGCTGCCAGGCCACCGTTTAGGGTCTGCCGCCATCACAGCATGATCGCCACCTAGGGGAGGACGCCAATCGCCCCAATCAGGGACGAGCTTCACAGGAGCCTCAGTCACAGAGACTCAGGCAGCAGGGACAGGACTGGAGCTTCACAGGACACTCTTACACAGAGACTCAGGCAGCAGGGACAGGACTAGAGCTTCACAGCACACTCTTACACAGAGACTCAGGCAGCAGGGACAGGACTAGAGCTTCACAGCACACTCTTACACAGAGACTCAGGCAGCAGGGACAGGACTGGAGCTTCACAGGACGCTCTTACACAGAGACTCAGGCAGCAGGGACAGGACTGGAGCTTCACAGGACACTCTTACACAGAGACTCAGGCAGCAGGGACAGGACTAGAGCTTCACAGCACACTCTTACACAGAGACTCAGGCAGCAGGGACAGGACTAGAGCTTCACAGCACACTCTTACACAGAGACTCAGGCAGCAGGGACAGGACTGGAGCTTCACAGGACGCTCTTACACAGAGAATCAGGCAGCAGGGACAGGACTGGAGCTTCACAGGACGCTCTTACACAGAGACTCAGGCAGCAGGGACAGGACTGGAGCTTCACAGCACACTCTTACACAGAGACTCAGGCAGCAGGGACAGGACTGGAGCTTCACAGGACACTCTTACACAGAGACTCAGGCAGCACGGACAGCTGGGGAAGGGTATTCATGCACTTCAGAAAAAAACAAAGACAAGCTGTCCAGCTGCCAGTGTGAGGTGGAAAACAACATGAATCCCCACCCTTCCAATGTTCTAAAATGTATTCCAGGAACAACTATGAAATGTCAACTGCAATTGAGATTAAACTACTTTTCATTTTAAAGGTACAGGTTTTTGTTTCTTCTTTTTGTTTTAAAGATAAATGAAATGGCTTATATTCTAGATAAAACCTGCCAATCCTTTTTGAAATCTATCTCAATATATTCATATTTCAAATGCAAACATAGCATACACAATTCAGTTCAGTTCAGCTTAATTTAATTTGGTTAAAAAAGGAAATTTGTCTTTGTCATTCTGTTATAATACAAGCTTGGTACAGTTCGATATTTATAACACATACATTGTGGTATTTTCAGCAAACATAAACATCAGTGAATTTTAAGTAGCTTTGTTAGTTGCTGAAATTATTTCTGTGATAATGTTTACTCTGCCAATGAAAATAAATATATTACAAATTCTACACATTAATTAACAACCTATCCTAAGAGCTTCTAAAAAGTCTCTCAGTCACTCATTTAAAATACCAAGTAGTGAATATCAAGTGAAATACCTTTTAATGTAGCATACGATTCTGTCAGCAAAACACAGTCCTCGGGTTTCATTTGTTGCAGCACCAGTCTAGGTGCACTTGAAGTGGACGTGGTCATTTCTAAAGGAACTAGCGGTGTCTCACCTCCTTGCTGTTCCCCATGGGCTTTCCCTATGGGCTGACGCACGTTAGCACAGATAAACGGACTCATCCCCGGTAAACTTGCCGAAAGCTGCTTCCGTCGGACGCGGTGACCGCTCGCCGACGCCGCCGTCCGACACACGCGCACAAGGACACGCCCACTTCCACCGGGCACACAGTGTCACCTCAACCTTCAAGCCCTTCCTGCGGGCAGAGGTCACCGAAAGCCAGGATTCGGCACGCCGCAGAGCTCCGCCTCCCCGGCCGCGCTGGCCACTCTTCCTCCTCGCGGCGCAGACAGCCCTCGCACCGTACACGGAGAAGCTTCTGGAATGTTCCCATACGTTCCCACACAACTCCCACAGAGCAAGACACGCCGAACCTTCAGATCATGCACCTTGTCCAATGGTGTTCAAATATACAAGCTTAAGCTGACAGCACGAGCTCAGTTCTCTAACCCCTGCTCAGCCAGCGCTTCAGACAGACGAGAAGAGTCGGCCAAATAAACGAGCCGGTCTGCGAAATAAAACAGGAGAATAGGGGATCTTCATGGCAGCTAGAAAACACAATTTCCTGTAGCAGTGAAAACAGCAGTATTTCCTCTGACTCTCCCCGGACCCGCCACGCCAGCCCGAATTCTGACAGTGTGTGGGAAGGAGGTGCGGTGTGTGGCTGCCTGCTGCAGTTGAAGGGCTATTTGCCATTTAAGTGCATCTGCCTAGTCCACACACACATTATGGTGTCAGATCAATATGCACTCTAACATATTACATACTGGACAAAGTGAGAACTGGTCACATTTAAGAGACGACAGAGCGCCCAGTTGCATGTGAACAAAATCCCAATGACTGACTGTCACAGGAAAGCTGCTGGATCAGTAAATATAACTGGGATAGAGCTCACATTATCGGCAGCAAAGCAGGGTGGGTTCACTACACAGAGAGAGAGCAGCACTACTGCACAATGCCAAACGTTTAAATATAAAATAATGAGATGGGTTATGAGCTGCCGGGCCTAAGGGAGGATTCAGAGGGCTGAAGATGTTGGCTTGACCTCTCTGCTCAGAGATATTATTTCCTCTCAGTGTTTCTGAGCTCTGGGAGCAATCAGCCCAGCAGTGGGAGTCTGCCGCTCCTGTCAGGCCTCTCTCATTATCAAGAGGAACTCCCACATTCCGCCGCCCTGATCCACGCATCACTTCCTGTGGAGAACACTGCAGCCATTGACGGCTGGGTCTTCCGCAGGAGTCGTTCGTCTAACTGAAAGCCCGGGGTACCCCACACCCCTCTCATCGACATGCTCTGGCACAGTCAGAGACAAGGGCCAAACCTCAGACTAACCAAAATCAACTGCTTGGAACATCATTAAGAAGGAAGAGTGCACTGGTGAGCTCAGTAATCTCAAAGGGCCTGGTAGGCTAAAGAAGAACTCTACAGTTGATGACCAAAGAATTCTTAATTAATTTGAGGAAAAAACCTCAAACACCTGTCTGACAGATGATCAGAAACACTCTTCCGGGGGCAGGCATGGATGTGTCATTGACTACTATCAGCAGAAAACTTCATGAACAGAACTACAGAGGCTACACTGCAGGATGCACTAGATAGCTGCAAAAACAGGATGGTCAGGTTACAGTTTGCTAAGTAGTACCTAAAAGAGCCTACAGAGTTCTGGAAAAGGTCTTGTCGCTCTTGTGGACAGATGAGACCAAGATTGACTTGTATCAGAATGATGGCAAGAGCAAAGTGTAAAGGCCAAAAGAAACTGTCCAAGATCCAAAGCACCCCCCGAAACCTCATCTGTGAAACATGTTGGTGGGGGTGTTACTGTTTGGGCATGTATGGCTGCTACAGCTACTGGCTCACTTGTCTTCATTGATGCTGTAACTGCTGATAGCAGCAGGAGAATGAACAGGGCAGGTGCTTGGGGTTTTTTCTTCATTATGGGGAGAAAACTTTGGTCCTCAACTGTAGAGGTCTCCCTTAGCCTACCAGGCCCTTTGCAATTACTGAACTCAACCAGTGCTCTCTGTCATCTTAATGATGCTCCAAACAGTTGGTTTTGGAAGCCTAAGGTTTGGTCCATATCTCTGACTGTTTTATTCATATTTCTCAGCCTTATAATGGCTTCCTTGACATCCATTGGTGCAACTCTGGTCCTTATGCTGACAAACACTAATAACAGACCCCAAATGCAATCAAAAGCATCAAAACAATCAAGACTAGATACAGAAAGCTCTCTTGAACTTGCAATAAAGAAGCAATTGAACACACCTGACTAATCAGAAACACCTGTGAAGTCATTTGTCCCCAACATTATGGCACCCTGAAATGGGTGCTATACATAAAAACTGCTGAAGGTTCTACATAGTGAAACCAAAATATAGAAAAATACCCTTTAGCAGAGAAGCAGAGAATGGGCAGCTTATCCACATGTGAATTGCTTGATTACAAATCTAAAATCACAGTACAGTTCAGAGAACATAGCCCAAACATTATGGATCTCATTACAGCATATAAATATAGATGTATATATAATTTTTCATACATATACGAGAAAGTTTGCAAACTTTATCTTTTATTTTACCTGGAGGTCAAAGAAGGTGCTGTATCTGCGGTATATGACGTGGGAGGAGGCGTCGGAGTACGTGACATTGATGAGGTACACCTGCGAAGAGAAAAGAGGCGGGAGAGCAGTTTACAACAAGCAGAAAAACCGTGAAAAAAATGCACAACCCCTCTGCATGTCTGAGTAATGCACAGGGTGCACTGAGAGAGTAATGCATGACCCCTTTGCATGTCTGAGTAATGCACAGTGTGCAGTAAGAGGATAATGCATGACCCCTCTGCATGTCTGAGTAATGCACAGTGTGCAGTGAGAGGATAATGCATCACCCCTCTGCATGTCTGGGTAATGCACAGGGTGCAGTAAGAGAATAATGCATGACCCCTCTGCATGTCTGAGTAATGCACAGGGTGCAGTAAGAGAATAATGCATCACCCCTCTGTATTTCTGAGTAATGCACAGGCTGCAGTAAGAGGATAATGCATGACCCCCCTGCATGTCTGTGTAATGCACAGGGTGCAGTGTGAGAATAATGCATGACCCCCCTGCATGTCTGGGTAATGCACAGGGTGCAGTAAGAGAATAATGCATCACCCCTCTGTATTTCTGAGTAATGCACAGGGTGCAGTGAGAGAGTTATGCATGACCCCTCTGCATGTCTGAGTAATGCACAGGGTGCAGTGAGAGAATAATGCATCACCCCTCTGCATGTCTGAGTAGTGCACAGGTTGCAGTGTGAGGATAATGCATGACCCCTCTGCATGTCTGAGTAATGCACAGGCTGCAGTGTGAGGATAATGCATGACCCCCCTGCATGTCTGAGTAATGCACAGGCTGCAGTGTGAGGATAATGCATGACCCGTCTGCATGTCTGAGTAATGCACAGGGTGCAGTGTGAGAATAATGCATCACCCCTCTGCATGTCTGAGTAATGCACAGGCTGCAGTAAGAGAATAATGCATCACCCCTCTGCATGTCTGAGTAATGCACAGGCTGCAGTAAGAGAATAATGCATCACCCCTCTGCATGTCTGAGTAATGCACAGGCTGCAGTAAGAGAAAATGCATCACCCCTCTGCATGTCTGAGTAATGCACAGGGTGCAGTGAGAGGATAATGCATGACCCCTCTGCATGTCTGAGCAATGCACAGGATGCAGAAATAACATGGGGAGCACAGGCCTGGTCCCCCACGGACCTCTGGAATACATAACCATGTGTTTGGCTTCAGGGCCTGTTAAAGCACACAGCACAGAGGTATACCACTGAGCGTTTCTCTTTGAATTAAAAAGTACAGAATCACACAAACACACCCAGCTTTCAGCACCATTACATAAAACAGTTTCACCGCTGAAAGGGTTATTCCAGCATGGCAATCGCTGGGGCATGGCACATGTTTTTAAAAAAGAGGCTCATGAAAACATGATGTTATTTTTCTTGATGTGGTTCACCTGCGTGATAATCAGCAGTTGTGCCTAATTACTGATTAGTGCAGCATTCCAAAAAGCTGAAAATACAGTCTGAATTTCCTCTGCAAACCCCCATAGCTCTACTCTGTAGCCAGAAACAAAATCTGATTAATTTTACCTCACATGCTTTGCTTAGCAATGTGCACACTGCATGCCCCAATTGTGCTGTTGTAAATGGTGGTGAAACAGCAAAGTGATCACTTTAAAACTAAGCCTGTGTTAAAGGGGCAGAGTCCTATTTCTGCTGAAGAAGTACCACTCAGTCTTTGGAGCGGTAGGACATTCTGACCCTAATGCAGAGGTTATCACATCACCACTGTTGCCACAACAGCAGGTTATTATCAAGAAACCCCATCTGTTGAATTTATTATAGGTTAAAGGGGTCTTAAAATAGACCCAGGTTAATGAGAACTTTGAAAGGCACAGCATAGACCATTCGGCTGTGATTGATGCTCTCCTATAAAAACACACAGCGCAACTGCAAAGCTGTGAACGTTAAGACTTATTCTGAGAAAAATCTTTTATTTCACCTTATCTGACAAAAGGAAAATGCTTTGCTAGATCTAGGTGTAAACTTTTATAAGGAGACAGAAGGACAGCCAGTCCTGGAGGGCCGCAGTGCCTGTAGGTTTAACTCCAGTCCTGGAGGGCCGCAATGCCTGCAGGTTTAACTCCAGTCCTGGAGGGCCGCAGTGCCTGCGGGTTTAACTCCAGTCCAGGAGGGCCACAGTGTCTACAGGGTTCTGTGGTGTTTTCAGCTGCGAGCAGCCAGCCTTGGCCATGGAAATGAGCTGCGAGATTTTCTGTAGCCAATGACTTAAGTAATTAATGAAAAATTTAAGTGCTGAAAAACACACCAAAAATCCGGAGGCACCAAAAACCTGGAGACCTCTAGGGCCTGAGTCTGGCTCGCCTGAATAGGTCCAACCCAATCCAGTTATTAAGTAGGTCAAAGATATTGCTGTACTGTAAGAACTTAGGCGTGGATCCAATCTCTTCACTTAATATCCTGAGTCCAAGCTACAGCACTGCTCTTCACACATAACAAACCAATTTGCTTTCAGTTCTAATTTTCATCAAAAAAAAAGAGCCAAGCCACAGTCCAGTTTGTGGTCAAATGTCGATCAAACCATGGTCGTTCGAGATATCTGACATAATTAGAGTTTTAAAGTTAGAACTACACAGCGCGGTTCTTACAAATACATGCACAGTTGTATTTTGCAACAAAATGCACGCGCTCAGCATAAATAATTTGTTGGCGTGATGTTGTTGCGGTCCGCCTCTCCCACGCATTTTGCCCTGTTCTTTGGCAGAGTTTGTTGTTTCAGTTCCAGGTAAGAAATGAGACTGAATATTACAGCACAGTTAAATATCACAAAGGCGTACCACCAAGGCCAAATCCATTCCACTGCAGCTAATAAAACACAGGCTGTGTGACCAAATGCTTTAAATTAAGGATTCCAGGACCTAAATTGCTCATAAAAAGCAAAGGTACACCAAGCAGGATTTTCCATTTCAATGTCTAATATTCTGTCCCACTTCCCTTGCATAAGTAGTAGACAGAATTTTTATTTCTTATTATTTTAATCTTTTGGGCTGCATGCAGAATGATTGAGATGATTTAAATATGAAATAACAGACAGCACAGAAAAGTGATTGCATCATTACACACCTGGATACAGCACTTTGCAGCTCACAAATACAAATTGTGTTGCTCAGAGACAACATAATTTCCCACGGATTAGAAATAAAAACCGCTGAGCTGAGATATATAAGGAGGAGGAGTTCTTTGCTGATACTCCTGGTTTCTCTGAAGATTAACGCTAAATGATAGCTTTCATATTAGTAATCTGGTTTAAGATTAAAATGTAGATGTAGAAAACAATGTATCTGTCATGCATAATTTGGGCCTTTGTCAGTATAGATTCATTGTAAATATCAGCTCACTTTTAGACACATACTCACCCCCAGTTTTTTTTTGTTACTTTTTCTCTAACATGGAATGTCAAATTTTTTTTAGGCCTACTCTATCTCTGTAACATCCTCTCTTTGTGGACTGGGGACAGTACAGACTACCGCATGTTACATTACATTACATTTATTTGGCAGACACTTTTATCCAAAGCGACGTACAAAAGTGCATTTCATGGTCATGGACAACCACAACACACAGGTTCAATAAAATACGATACTTATTCCATACAGCTATTTCTAGCCAAGAACACAGTTTAGTTCACACAGTGAACACTATTCTGACCTAACCTCTGCCAAGCCAATTAGGCAGAAGAATAAGCTACAATATTAGGACAAATACAAATTACCAAAAAGTCCTGGAATGGGGGTACATGTAACGAGTGTCATGAAAGGGGGGGGGGGGGGGTTAAAGTGAAATGATATACAGAGTGGTGGTAGTTAGTCCAGGTATAGTCTGGAGAGATGAGTCTTCAGACCATGGCGGAAGGTGGGTAGTGAGGGAAAGGTTCAAAGAGGGACAGGGAGTTCGTTCCACCACTGGGGAGCTAAGGTGGAGAAGCTCTGTGATCCCTTTACTCGGGTGGGAGGGGGTACAAGGTGCTCTGCTGCTGCAGAGCGGAGTGGTCGAGCAGGTGTATAGAAGTATGTACCCTACCCCTTTCTCCACTCCACTAGCTGGACGATGCACTCTGCACTCCACTAGCTGGACTGCACACTCTGCACTCCACTAGCTGGACTGTGCACTCTGCAGTCCACTAGCTGGACTGTGCACTCTGTCCTCCACTAGCTGGACTCTGCACTCTGCACTCCACTGGCTGGACTGTGCAATCTGTACTCCACTAGCTGGACTGCACACTCTGTACTCCACTAGCTGGACTGCGCATTCTGCACTCCACTAGCTGGACTGTGCACACTGCACTCCACCAACTGGACTGTGCAATCTGTACTCCACTAGCTGGACTGCACACTCTGCACTCCACTAGCTGGACTGTGCACACTGCACTCCATTAACTGGACTGTGCACTCTGATCTCCACTAGCTGGACTGTGCACTCTGCACTCCATTAGCTGGACTGCACACTCTGCACTCCACTAGCTGGACTGCACACTCTGTCCTCCACCAGCTGGACTGTGCACTCTGCACTCCACTGGCTGGACTGTGCACTCTGCACTCCACTAGCTGGACTGAGCACTCTGTCCTTCACTAGCTGGACAGTGCACTCTACACTCCACTAGCTGGACTGTGCACTCTGCACTCCACTAGCTGGACTGTGCACTCTGTCCTCCACTAGCTGGACTGTGCACTCTGCACTCCACTAGCTGGACTGCACACTCTACACTCCACTAGCTGGACTGTGCACTCTGCACTCCACTAGCTGGACTGTGCAATCTGTACTATACTAGCTGGCCTGCAAACTTTGTACTCCACTAGCTGGACTGTGCACTCTGTACTCCACTAGCTGGACTGCACACTCTGTACTCCACTAGCTGGACTGTGCACTCTGCTCTCCACTAACTGGACTGTGCACTCTGTACTCCATTAGATGGACTGTGCACTCTGCACTCCACTAACTGGACTGCACACTCTGTACTCCACTAGCTGGACTGCACACTCTGTTCTCCACTAGCTGGACTGCACACTCTGTACTCCACTAGCTGGACTGCACACTCTGTCCTCCACTAGCTGGACTGCACACTCTGTTCTCCACTAGCTGGACTGTGCACTCTGCACTCCACTAGCTGGACTGTGCACTCTGCACTCCACTAGCTGGACTGCGCACTCTGTACTCCACTAGCTGGACTGTGAACTCTGTTCTCCACTAGCTGAACTGCACACTCTGTACTCCACTAGCTGGACTGCGCACTCTGCACTCCACCAGCTGGACTGCACACTCTGTACTCCACTAGCTGGACTGTGCACTCTGTTCTCCACTAGCTGGACTGCGCACTCTGTACTCCACTAGCTGGACTGTGCACTCTGCACTCCACTAGCTGGACTGTGCAATCTGTACTCCACTAGCTGGACTGTGCACTCTGCACTCCACTAGCTGGACTGTGCACTCTGTTCTCCACTAGATTGACTGTGCAATCTGTACTCCACTAGCTGGACTGCGCACTCTGTACTCCACTAGCTGGACTGTGCACTCTGTACTCCACTAGCTGGACTGCACACTCTGTACTCCACTAGTTGGACTGTGCATCCTGTCCTCCACTAGCTGGACTGTGCAATCTGTACTCCACTAGCTGGACTGCACACTCTGTACTCCACTAACTGGACTGCACACTCTGTACTCAACTAGCTGGACTGTGCACTCTGTCCTCCACTAGCTGGACTGTGCATCCTGTCCTCCACTAGCTGGACTGTGCAATCTGTACTCCACTAGCTGGACTGCACACTCTGTACTCCACTAGCTGGACTGCACACTCTGTACTCAACTAGCTGGACTGTGCACTCTGTCCTCCACTAGCTGGACTGTGCAATCTGTACTCCACTAGCTGGACTGCACACTCTGTACTCCACTAGCTGGACTGCACACTCTGTACTCCACTAGCTGGATGAGTTGCTCTTAAGCAGACGCGTCATGCCCATTCAATCTGCGGGGGCACGTGCCCCACCAGATTTTTGATATCTGGATTTTTTTTATTTTTTTTATTACTATTATTTTTTATAATATGTAGTTATGATCATTTTATATTACGAGTCAAACGTATTCTTCTAATTATGTCATAGATCATACCTCAAAATGTCACACACCCACTTTCCCTATGGTATTGGTTTTTCCAAAAGTTGCAGGATGAAATCGGTTCGCAACAGCAGGTACGCACGCACACAGCACTCTGTTGCGCATCAGTGCTGGAGGAGATGTAGGCTACAGCTTAACGGTGTGTTGCTGAAGTAGTTAGTAGAGCATCAATCCCTTTTTCAAATGTGTGAAAATGAAATGCAATTAGTTATACACACTTAATTGCATTTGAGAAATATAGGCATAGTTTGCTTTGCAAGATAGTTGGCTAGTACCAGCTAATGTTAGTAGCCATCCCTCAATCCGGTTGTTTAGCCTTCTGGCTCGGTAGCTAGTCGTGACTTGTGATAGCATAGCATCCTATTTAATATTGGTAAAGGGGAGCTGTGTGAATCTTATGGCAGTGAGCTGATAGTTTTTACCACCACTATCACAGGTTATAGTTAGCAAAACATTGAATTCCATTTGATATCTCCAGGTCAAGATGCAGAGGAAAATCTCATAATTCTTTTAAAAAACAGCATAAATAATTGACATGAAAATCTCTAAATAAATATACAGTATTTACCCTGATATAAAGTGGGAGATTACTGAGCTACAAAAACTGATTTAGTGAAGTTTTAAATTAATCCCCCCAAAGTCTTTGAATATATAGGTCGAATTGCAGAAAATTGCGTCATTATTTCTTCTTATTTTCTGGGGAAGGACCACCATGCCACCCGCTCTAATTGTGCCCCCCCCCCCCCCCCCCCCAGAATTTTGGCTTGCATGACGCCCCTGCTCTTAAGCGACAAGGAAAGATAAACCCCAGCAGACTGAAACTCTTCCTCTCTGGATGACGCTACAGGACGCTGACTGCTTCCTTTCTGAATCCCCAAACGGAGTCAGCGCTGGAACAGCCAGAATTCAATTCCATGGGATTTATCAACGCACCGAAGGACTAGTCATTTGGCTGGACATTTCTGTGTAATACTGCGTTTTACATATACAGGGTACTGTAAGCATAAAAGCTGTGAATGAGGTAGGCTAAAATATCACACGCTCACACACAAAAGGCTCTATTCTCCATGGGAAAGAGCCAGGTTTCCAGCCCTTACTCATGTTTTTTTGATAATCCAGGCTTCCAGGCGTATTGCTCCAGTGCTGAAAGATCTGCTATTCAAACCTGACTCAGGATTTTGGAAACAGGAGGTTTGAGGATTAAGCTTTCAGAGTTACGGTAGCCTGAAGGCTCTGGCTGGCTAACCTCAATCTAGCCTTGAGTGGCCAAACAAATTCCAGAGTAATTCTTTAACTGCCAATCACTGGAAAACTCTAAAAACCACAAAAATGCACTCAAATAAAGACACTGATGAAATACAGTATCTCTGCTATTCAATGACAAACAAAAGACATATTGTAATCGAAGATCATATGAATATTTAAAACATGAGAACCAGTTTCCCATGGCATACTATTTTGTCCACATCCACAATATTAAGGACTCGCTTTATTCACTGTTATAATATATTTAATACATTAAAGGCTGTATTTTATCAATGAAAGGATTCAAGCCCAAAAATTTTTTTCAGTGACTGTTCTGCACATGATCCCTGCCACGTCCCCTCTCTCACACATGTTTCCTCCCCCAAGCACACAGACAGGAAGTGGGGCCTGACTGGCAGCACACAGACAGGAAGTGAGGTCTGACTGGCAGCTTTTTTCCTGGATGGAGATTTTTTTTTAAATTTGAAACTGCTGATTCAGCACTGGCTTCCTCCTGTAGCTCATTTGCTCCATCATGAACAATTAACGTCATTACTGAGAGACATTCCCAAGCCATTCACTCCAGCTGAAGACATGCCAACACCAAGAAACCCAGAAACCAATGCACATATGCTGTAAAAGAGCTTCATAACTCAAACTGGGAGTCCTTTCCAATCTTTCACACCGTAGAGCTTTACTAATTTACATTGTTTCCATCAACTATTGATTAATATTGAAGCCAGTATTAATCCATTTACAACTACAATGTACAGTTTAGTCATTCAGCCAGTGCGATTTACGAAAGTGAGGATCAAAGGACTGGACTACATAACAATTCTCAATCCTTTTTTCAATCTACACCCAATATTTGTGTTCCTTAACTGTGAGAACATTTTTCTAAAAGCACTACTTTTTTCATTATTGCATCTGGCACTTGACCATTGTTGGAAATGAACTGAAAAACTGTTAGGTCCAAAACAAAATATGCAGCATTCCCTTGCATTTCAGCTGAGGCCAAATCATGTTGCAATTAGATTCAGCACTCAGCTCTGCCTTGCATCAATTCTATCCTTTCCAGTGAGGAACAGTCATTAATAATGTCAACAATGCTTTGCCATTTTGTTCTTATATAGACCATGTTCAACTTATGTAAATATCCCAGTTTGTTTTTGTTTTTTTCTGGATAAGGGTGTCTGCTAAAAGCTTGTGTATAAGTTTAAATGCCTCTGTAGCAGTGTGTTGGTTTTGACATGCCACTCTTTGTATGTTTTTTTATGGATAATATCTTGACCAGACCTTGAAAAAAGATTTCATCTCACAGGGCCTACCGGTTAAACGAAGGTAAAATAAGAACTGAAACGAGGAGGTAGTTCCTGAGACGAAAATAAGATTTTGGACGATCGTTTTGGCAAAGTCAGTCAATCCCCGCAGAAGCACTTCATTTCTGTGGTGTTATTCCTGGCGGCCCCGGGGGCGGAAGAGCTCGCACATCAGGACAAGTCCTTTCAAGTCGAGCGCAGGGCCGTGCTGTACACGTCTGTTTCACAGAACGGGCCGAGCACGCGCGGTCTCGTCCGCCCGGAGAAGCTCAGCTGTCAGAGCACCACCGCTCCGTCCGAAGCCGTCTTCACCCATGCAAGAAACACCCGACAACAGCCCCTGCATCAAACAGGCGGATTCTAAAGAAATCATTGTAATACCAAGACCTTTAGTCTGTTCTTGCTAAAAACTCTACATTAACAGGTTTGTTCTTCTTTTTGGGGTCTTTTTGATGTATTTTTTTGTTTTAGTTTTATGTTTTTGATTGATGCGGACAGATTTTGTGCACGATGAAGCATATTTTATATATTTATTTTGAAGTTTCTGATGACCTGCTTGCTTTTCAGTGGCTGGTATTGTGGCATCCAGGGGCTTTGTGGTCTAAAGAAAGAAAATTCAATTCAGGTAACAGCAAAACAGGATGTGCAGTGATGTCATGCCTCCAGAAGTTGGATGCCTACCTGAGTGTCCCTATACACGCCATTGCACGCTGGTCACATGACACATCTGCATATGAAATATCCCTCATTGCGCACAAGCATAGACTAACACTGGAATAATATCAAAAAGACCCCTGAAAGTGAACTATCCCTTTAAACAAACCGGCCTCGTCTCCCCCGTATCCAGAGGGACCGGGCAGACTTCACGATGACATCACTGGGGCGGACGTGAGCGCCAGGCCCACCTCGCCGACTCGCCCGTCCCTGGAGCCCGGCTGCCTTTCCCGGCTGCGCGGCCGAGCCGGTAAGAGAACGCCGGCCCGGCAAACAGAGCCCTCCCCTTCAACCTCCCGTAAAAGCTCCAATTAAAGCCTTCGGCGTTACGGCCCTCTCCGGGGCCCGGTCAGAAACGGGAGCGTTCCGCAGGGGGCCCGCCGGCGGAAAGGTGGACGGGCCGTGCGGGACCCCGACCCGCTCGCAGAGTTACGAGGCCGACGGCGGAACCGGGCGGCTCATTAGCACTTCCGCCAAAGCTGCCGCCGCCAGGAGCCGAAGCCTCCCTGTCAGGCGCACTGAGCTTCAGGGCCAGGTAAAGCACGCATACGGGAATAATCTGGGCTTAATGAGCACAGTTCATTTCACTGACCACAAGGAGGGGGGGGCGGAGGGGGGGGGGATCTTTCTTTTGGGACTGCACGTCTTCTATTCCAGCGCTCAGTCTGTTAAAGGGTACATTGTTTGTCTGCAGTGTGTTCTCCGTGGCTGCGAGTTGGACTCACCAGTGCGACCGTTAGAGCTGTGTTTGCAAAGGCAAAGGATTCTGGCTCCGCTTCTCCACTAAGCACTTCCAGCTGTTTTTCTAATGGCGAGTCACAACTAATGAAATTCGACTATTGCACAGGCACGGGAGAGAGGGAGAAGACTCTCTCACTTTTATCTGGGAACAGAGAAGAAGGGGGGTGGGTGCTGACAGAGCAGCTATCGGACACTTTTGGGTGTTTTCACTTTTAAAATCATGACTGGGGTTCAAATGGAGTTTTCAGTTACTTATTCATTGGGAGAGGCAACTGAACGATTTGAGCTCTGCAAAGCTGGGCTTGATTGAAAATGTCCTGGACAGCCTCTAATCAGCTTTCCATTGCTTCATACGAGAAATCTTCCCATGGACAGGAAAAATCAATGCCATTGCACAGGTTATCAGTCAAAGTCACCATCTACCAAGTATTTGAAACAATACTGATAAGATTGACAGGGAACAAAGATTAATCCTGCAATTCATCAGCAAAAGGTCACAGAAAGAGGGATGGTATACGCAGCAGAGTCAAACACATTTGCTTTTTCTAAGTATTCGAGTCTTGCAGTACCAATCACCAGACAAGTGTGCAGTGCTATTACAAGACATTACATCTGAGACAGTTATAGCCATAGCATGTTGTGAGAACATGAAATTGCATAAACACAATTTTTCCATCTTAGGGTTACATTGCACCATCCAACAGGAGAAAATGTGAATTAATTGGAACAGAGCCATTATGACTTATAAAGCATCAGATCAGGATTATTGGGGTTGGATCCTGGTTGGGAGGTGGGCTACGGACATCCCAGTGATGTGAATCCAATAATAAATACTACATATATACATACATACTTACAAACATACAGACACACATTAGCTCAGACACACACGCGCACACGCACAGGCACAAACACACACGCACGCGCGCGCACACACACACAAACACACACGCACATGCATAAACACACACACACACACACACGTTCTTCTTGTAAACAGAGCTCTGTACCCCTGCTGGTGTTTACAGGATCAGTTGAGCAGTGGGGCACATGACCTATAGTTGGTATATTTAATTTGCTGCCTGTCTTCATTACTGCCCACTTCCTCCTTACCAGAGCACAGCCGGTCACACAGCCTGCCCGCCAGGATCTGCTCTCTGTCGTTCTCTACACGGACTTGAACGTTATGTATTACTTACGTCTAATCTTACAATGTAGCGACAGAAGAAAAAACCAACTCAAGGCAAGGGCACACCAGATCCCATATAAGTGGCGCTGAATGAGCATTACGCACTAACAAGGCATGCAGATGATGGAAAAACGCGCATAACAGAATAAAAAAAGTATTGCATGTTTTGTACTAAATGGTCCTTTACCCTATTACACATACACAGAGAATATTTGTGGCCTATATGTGGCGTGCAAATCCAGGCAAACACTGTAGACTTCACCTTGGAAGACATCGAGCCAGTATACTTAATGGCGTTAAGTCCATTTTTGAACATGACACCTTATGGCAAGGCAACACGGTTTTACTGCTACGTGCAGAGGTAACAACCCTCTCCACAATCTTTGGTCTGGATGTGACACTGTACTCACATAATGCTTAGAGGGATTCCGTCTCTTCTCCACATCCACAACTTTTACATCTTGTACTGTCCGGAACTGCATCGTGAACATGAGAAAGTAGGGGGGAAAATGTCCAGAGCTGTACTCTACGAAAGCGATCCGATTCCCGTTAATGTGCCTTCGTCTTGTAAAAGGAATCCACCTGAGATTCTCTCTCATCTAAGAGACCATTCGGTTTGCGTTTACCTCGTTAATTTTACAGCGCGTTGCTAGTTATATAATGAACTGTTACAGGCTATTTCTAGTCAGTTAGATTTGTAATTCAGCTGTTCAAACATGTCGTCTTTCGGGTAGGCTATAGCATCCATCCAGTCACATATTCAAGTGTTGATCTTCAGCGACATCAAAATAATGGTCACGTATGAAGATTGTATCACCTTGACTTGAGGATCTTTGTTTAAATCCTTCAGTATGTTTCGGTTAAAGAGATAAAGCCGATCGTATTTATCAACACCTGGAGCCGATCTGCATAGAAACGTCTTGAAATAGGCTACTGAAGGGGATTCTGTCGATAGGATAGCCTTGTCGAGCGATATTCCAGTCTGGGTTGAATATTCCTGCACAGGGAATGGAACTGTGTTGGGTTTCGGTGGAGGCGGTATCCCCCTCCCAGTACGAACGGGCTGTCCTTCGGGGCGGGTTGTCTTCTGTCTTATAATTTAAAGAGGCGGGGGCTGTGAACCCCGCTTTTCTTAAATTGGAGAAAAGGGACTTTGAAAGACCGCAGAAGGATCGAATCCGTGTTGGCCACCTGAACTTCAAGAGCAGTTGCGGTTTATTTATCTAGACATTAGTGTGTTATGCAGTAGCCTATTATGAATGCGTATTCTACCAGTCTTTAGTCTTAGGCTCTTCAGTGAAAATAAGCATCTCAACAGGACGGTGATCATGCTTGGCCATGTGCATAGCATAGCCTACGTCTGCAGTGCCTCCCCCACCCCAAAAAAGTGTTCCATTCCACAATCTTAACAGCAGTATTATTATCGAGTCGCTGTCTTTGCCTGTAACCACAATGAAAACCAGCCCGGCCTCCCACTTGGCGCAACTGTTTTTGAACAGCACTTGGATTTCAAACACTTAGTGGCGGGTTTGACAATACTATTAGCAGGACAAAAGCAAGGAAGTCTGTTACTCCAATACCACCACAGATTAAAATGTGACAGTTGTCTGTTGTGTGTAGGCTATTGTCTTTTGCAAAATATTGAAATATTGGAAGATTTTAACTAAGTCTATTTTTAACTCTATAATCTATAAACGTATTGTTAAAACTCCATATCGTATAATCTATAAACTAATTGTTAAAACTCCATATCGTATATTTCTTTAAGCTACAGGCATGCCTCACTTATTCTAAAGCGGAAAGCACAGCGAGTCAACAACCAAAAACATTTTAGGAAACAATGGGGCCAATCCAACTACGTAAATAGCGGTGACAACCATCGCCGACGACGTTGAAAGTCAGTGCACATCTGTTGGTGAGTCACCGGGCAATCTGGCCAAATGAGAACATACTAAACAGTGCCCTCTTGTGTTAGGACAACTTTGTTCCCGCGTTTGTGCCTTTTTCTTTATAATCAAGTATTTATAGAACTTAAAATAAACTAAAAACAAAGAAGAAGTGTACAAAATCAATGTGAATAAACAATACAGCATTAGCAGTACGGGCCTCTCGGGGCCTCAATGTACTTGGACAGCGCTGAAACTGATAAACTAAGAGCGTTCGGCATTGCGGTCGTCCTTTGTGGCATAAATAACAACACTGCCACGCGCAGATTTAGTGACTCCATTAGAAACTGGCTCATTTTCTGATGCTCGTTGATACAGATGATGCACCACACAAGCCAAGACATTATCTGCAAACCGGCAACAAGATGTCAAATTAGATTCGTTTTATCATCTGAACCCCGCCATCTGCTCTTCTGTTGCTATGTTGACAGGTTCCTCTGGCTCGGTTTTTTGGGGGGTTTTTTTTAGTACAGAAGAGGGTCATTTATCTGATCATTTGAAAAATGAAAAGTACAAAATTTGAGCAACAGCAAACAGTACATGTTTTGAAAATACTAGGCCTATTGACTGCAGGGCAATAGATGGTTCTTGAAATTGTATCTTTCTTTAGCACTTTGTATTTATTGATTATTTGTTCGCTATGCCCTAGTTTAAAATTGGACCAGACCACCCAGTGAGGATGGGCGCACTATGATCTGGTTCCTCCTCCGATTTATTCCCACAAAGGAGTTTGTTCCTCCTCACTGTTTGAGTGTTTTTCCCCATGGGGAAGTTCTTTTTTTAACCTTACTGACTGGTTTTTGGGGTTCAGAACTATTTCCTTTCATGCATCTCTGTCAGAGTTTCTCCGTAAAAAATAAATAAATAAATAATACAAACACAGTAGTAAAATTCATCTCTCTTCTCTCAGATTCATTCAGGGTGTCTTTGATATGGAAAAATTAGGTGGAAGCTCTTCAAGTCAAATGGCTGAGAAATCCTGCAGACATCAATGCTGCAAAGATCTCGGATCTCTGCCTGCTGAAATGACAGTGTCCCCATGGGGCCATGTGAGCAGAGGAATAATTAAGAAGTCCGCTTTTGCGCATTAGATATTTTCTGACCCGGCAGCCCAGCTCTCCTGCCTTGCTCTTCTCGGCCACACCGGTGTAACGCAGCATGGAGGCATTTACAGAACACAATGTCTTTCAGTTCCTCAAACATATGGGGCTGTTCTAGGGACCTTCCTCCATCCATTCATCCATCCATCCAGGGACCTTCCTCCATCCATCCATCCATCCATCCTGGGATCTTCCTCCATCCATAAATCCATCCATCCAGGGACCTTCCTCCATCCATAAAACCATACATCCAGGGACCTTCCTCCATCCATCCATCCATCCATCCATCCAGGGTCCTTCCTCCCTCCATTCATCCATCCATCCAGGGACCTTCCTCCATCCATCCATCCATCCATCCATCCTGGGATCTTCCTCCATCCATAAATCCATCCATCCAGGGACCTTCCTCCATCCATAAAACCATACATCCAGGGACCTTCCTCCATCCATAAATCCATCCATCCAGGGACCTTCCTACCTTCCTCCATCCATCCATCCAGGGACCTTCCTCCATCCATCCATCCAGGTACCTTCCTTCATCCATCCATCCATCCAGGGACCTTCCTCCATCCATGCATCCATCCATCCATCCAGGGACCTTCCTCCATCCATCTATCCATCCATTATCTGTACTCGCTTATCCTCGACAGGGTTGCAGGGGGTGCTGGAGCCTATCCCAGCATGCATTGGGCGCGAGGCAGGAATACACTCTGGACAGGCCGCCAATCTATTTCAGGACATACACACCATTCACTCACACGCTCATACTTATGGGCAATGTAGAGTCTCCAATTAGCCTACCTGCATGTCTTGGGACTGTGGGAGTACCCGGAGGAAACCCACGTGAACACGGGGAGAACATGCAGATTCCACACAGAAAGGCTCCAAGCTGAGATTCAAAGCCAGGATTCGTATTATGAGGTGACAGCGCTTTCCACTGCACTACCATGCAGTCGAGGAACCTTCCTAGTAATTAAAATGTCAAGTTTATTGATATTCATTTACATGTGCTCTCTTATTACAAATCTAGAGCAAGCTATAAATGGAGATCAATTTTTGGAAAAAAAAATAGGCAATACATTTGTAAGGATGAATGAAAATATGTACACAGGGATATATATTGCAATATAAATCAAATATTAAATCAAGAACGTAAATGCTGATGCTGGCCTTTAAGAGGAGGATTACATAGTGCTGGAATATGAGATATTAGGGGTACATTATCAGAGAAAGGTTGAAGAAAGTCACTTCAATGGTATTGTTAAAAGGGAATGCTGTATGTGTCTATCATAGGTATAACTGGCCTTTGACCTTTGTGGTAGTACTTACAGGATGGAACGTTCTGTCAGTAAGTTCACTTAATGAAACTGTACTGAGTTTGCTTCACACTTTCCAGCTCAATACATTTTTTTTTGTGTGATTTTGATGCTTTTTTGGCAAATGGCAAATAAGGCTGATACTTGAATATTAGGTTAATATGTATATTTTTCATATCTATATGTTTATATACATACATACATACATACATACATACATATAGATGGGTGACATATTAAAGGAAAAACCAACGTAAAGTGTCTTAGTAAGTGCCGCCTCAAGTCTCCACAACAGCTTCAACGCGCCTTGGCATAGATTCTACAAATCTCTGGAACTCTACTGGAGGAATGGAACACTATTCTTCCAAAAGATAGGGGTCAAGCATTCAAGCCTGTACCATTCTCTTGGTGTATGCCACACATGCACTCGTCCACTTATCAAGAATATGGTGAGGGATGACTCATCTGACCATATCACTTTTTTCCCCATGTAGACCACTGCTTTTGGTTTTTGTACCACTGTACACTCAAATGTGCATTTGTCTTTGTAATTAGGGGTTTATGCCCTGCAACCCTACTATAAAAGGCCTCTCTATGTAGTTGTTGACGGACTTTTCTTGCCAACACAGTCTGATCACGCTCCAGAAGTGACATTCTCAGTTACCCGAGGAAGAGTTGCTCTTATCTTTTTTTGAGGGCCGGTAGTCTTCTGATACTTTACTTCTTAATTTAGTTAAACTGTTAAATCTGGGATATCCTCCTTCTGAAGTTTGATCCTTTCCCTGAGACAAAAAAATGACTATCTTACCTTTTTAGCCAGTGGCAGTCTTCAAGGATTGAGAAACACAGCCCATGCATCCTGTAAACACTGGTTACTGGTTATAGGAATTATTATCTATCATAAGCATGAGACACACAACATGACGCTAAGTATTAATTTATGAAAAAAATAGAAAATACGAAAATCTTAATCCCTGGTCAAGGTTTTTCAATGAACTCTTAAAATAAAAGACTGCCCCAAATGATATTGCAATGTTACTCACTACTTCTCCATTAGGTGGCGCTACTACTGCAGCTGAAACAATAATCATTAAACATTTCTTTCATTCTGGAGGGCAAGATGCGTTAGCGCATTAATCCCTCTGTGGTCTTTACTAGCCTACCAAAGCTTTGTCTATGGCCTGACCCTGCAGAGATCAGCCAAATAAACAATACTGTACCGTACCACAGTTGTTCACACTTTTGAAAAACATTCATTAAAAAAAGACTTCCTTAAATAAAAAAAAGATGTACTAAGCTATATTTTAGAAATCAAATATGTGGAAAATATTCTACTATAATAATGATTAAATGCAATTGATGAAAATAGCACTTTTCTTAAATTATATAATGAATTTTTTATACATTTTCTTCCAGTGTCACAATTATTAGCAGGATTGTTATTGCTCCTTCGTGCAGACTCCCATCACACTTATCACTGAATCATCATGTCTGATGTCTCATGATATTGGTTAACATATTGGGGGGGGGGGGGTTAACCATTCCTCCAAGCAGAATATTTAATGATCTTTCAGTCTGTGCTTGTGGACTGGCCTCTTCAATTCAAACCACAAATTTCTGAATTCTAGTCTGGAGACTGAAATGGTCATTGTAAAATGTTAATTTTGTGGTCAGATGACTATTTCTTGGTTGAATTTCAGCCATGCTTGGGATCATAGTCTTGCTGAAACATTCATGTGTGGCTAAGTTTGAGCTTTCTGGCAGAGGAAACCAGGCTTTTGGCCAAGATGTCTCAGTGCTTGCTGGAGTCCATGATTACCATAAGGCCCTCTCGTCAATAGAGGTTTATTGGCACGGCCTATTGCCTGATGGCTGATTTGGACACTTAAAGATACAGTTTGTACCTTTTCAACTATGGAGATAACATGCACACGTCCTCTACGAGGCAGGTTTGCCACTGTTCCTGTGGGTTTAAATTTCCTCATTATAAATTTAATAGTGGAAAATGGTATCTTAACTTTTTATGCATGTATTTGTTTGAAACCATCTCTTGACTTGTGATGATCAACAAGCCTTTGTCTTCTGACAGTTCTCTGCCTTTCCCCATGGTGATGGACGACACTTGGATTTTACATGTGTGTTACCTCATTTTTATTACCCAGGTGAAACAGGACACTATGAGAGGCAACAATACAGTTCTTTAAATTTTTAGATTAATTTTTTTCAAAATTAAAAATTAGCATTAAAAAGTAAACTGTGGGTGTGAATAATTGTGATCATACCTTTTCTTCTCAGAGTAAATCTATTAGTATGAAATAATATACTTCTCCATTTCTGGAAATATAATGCTGTTCATTGCTTTATTTTACAGAGCCTTCTTTGTTAATCGTTATCAAAGTGTAAATAATTTTGAAGGGTATGGTAGGTGCAGTTTCAGGTCTTTCATTCTCATTGTATAAAACGTTTCCTGCCTTGAACTGTACAGAAATGTAAAATATTTTTATAAGCTGATGCAGCCTATGGGGAATTCACCAGCCTTTATGATGACCGTCACAGCACAAAGAGAACCCTAATTATAAGCTTTAGGCAGGAGGCATTAGCCTATATTTGCTTACCTCAGTTTACCTGCCTCAACAAAACAAACTGTTTTGTGTTGTCAGTCACTTGGTTTTATATCCCCGATACAATAAATAAAAGCTTTGTGAAAACAATCCCAGCATTGATCGATGGAACCTGGGCAGAACAGCAAGGTTGTGTCACCTTGAAAGCAGGGAACTGTGTCAAGATCCACTGTGCAACCCACAGTGTATGAATAAAGCAGATTATGTGGAAACAGAGACGGCCTTTATTTAAAGCCAGACTCATGGAGAAACTAAGAGAAGCGAGGCATTGTGAAGCCAACAGCATAAAAGTGATAGAAGGGGAATAAACTATGAGGTAATATTACATAGCAAGCTTGCGATCATTACAAAGACCCGGGTAACCCGGCCAGGCGGCAATAATTAGGTAGTCTAGCTCAAGGTTCCACCCATCCATCCACCCATTATCTAACCCGCTTATCTTGGTCGGGGTCGCGCGGGGGGAGGAAATCTGGAGCCTATCCCAGCATGCAGTGGGCTAGAGGCAGGAATACACCCTGGACAGGTCGTAATCTGTTACAGGGCACACGCGCCATTCACGCGCACGCTCATATTTACATGCAATTTGCACTCTCCAATTGACCTAACCTTAATGTCTTTGGACGTGTCTTAATTGGTTTTAAAAATTCCAAACAATTAAAAAACGCATTTCCTTTAAATGTCAAAAATCGTAAAGAAAAACACATAAAGGACACGTTTTGAACCAAATATTTACATCAAGACAGTCGAGAAACTAACCCTAACCCATTCTTGGCTGTGAGCGAAAACCGGAGACCGCCGTGATACGTGCTATACCGCTGCAGCACCGTGCTGCCTCCTAGCTCAAGGAAGAATATTGTAAACCTAAATGGGTCTATTAATTAAATTGGAAAGTTTGTGCCAATACATAGTTGGTCTGCAAAATTAATTTCGGAAACTGGGCTACACGGGTTTAGCTAAACATCAGGTTTAGACTACAGTAGTTCATGTTCTAGGATACAGATCACCGAATCCAAACTGGGAACTACATTCTAGCCTAGCTTAACCATTGCACAAGAATTCTATTTCATAGCCATTTTGCCCAGAGACAATTTTAATACATGCTTGAAACGTCTTCGTATGCAAAAACGTGAAATGGATGCTTGTGCAGGTCAACTAATAATGGTCTCCCCAGATTTTAGGATCACACGCGCATGATGCTTACAGGGTTTCATCCATAAAAACCAAAGCGAAAACGTGTGAAAGCTGATCTTTTTACAATTAGGCTAAATGGATTGGACACTGTAACTTCCGATCAATAAAACAAACTGAACATCACTTTTTTTATTTTTGACGGTGTGAGGCAAGCATGTCTGTGTGTGAGATCTCTACAGGCTATTGTAAAATATAAATGAGTACGGAAACGATTTTCGCTGGCCTATTTATTTATTTATTTATCTGTGTGCGTATGACGCCCCCACGTTGTAGTTCCAGTACTGAACACCAAACTGCGACTGCGTCTTTGAGAACACCGCTATCCTGACTCTGCTTGCTGAAGTTATTACTGCGACTGATCGGAATAGACATTCAGTCGTCTGAAGCACGAGGGATATTTCTAATGTCACATTTAGTTAGAAAATGGACTACTGTTTGATGGAATCCAAGGCTATGTGAAAATTCATTTGGTCGTCGCCTTTTCTGTTTCTATGAAGAGAAAAGGAAGGAGTGCCTCTACGCTGTCTCAACGTTAGCTTGATCGGTTGGGCCGATGTGTTTCTGGAGAGTTTTACTGGCGCTTAAGCCTACTTTGCTTTTACAGTCAGTGGACATATAATACACAAAGATATTAAGTTAAACATTTTCTTCATCCTCTGGTCACATGGTCGATTATGCGCGGAGTTGAATGGCAGTTGGGGTTCATTTCCTATTTTGCTTCCATCGAAACATTTTACCGCCCGGATTTTACAGAAATGCAGCTCAATATAATCGCGATACACACTCCTGGACTCCCACGTTAAGATAGCCTGCTAGCTGCTTTAGGCTAGCATTTAGTTTGTGTGTATTGTCTATGTGATTAGCTTGCTATATTTGGCCATACAAGTAAAGATGTGGACTTATTCCTTGTGATTGCCAGGCTACGTGCAACAGATAACGTTATATTAGGTGTAGCCAGCTAGCCACAATTTGCTTGGTTTAGTAGCTAAATAGCTAGCTGTATCGCTACGATAGCTAATTATCTGTTTAATGTTAGCTAGAGTTGGCTATTAAAACCAGTTGCTTGCTAGCTGTTTGCTCCCCACTTGCTTGCTAACTCTTGCCACTATATAAAAAAATTGGTCTCTATTAAGAAACCACACAGTTCTTCCTTACTAGCTAGTGACAGATACGTGTATTTGACAATGTCGTTTTTTAATTTTCGCAAAATCTTCAAATTGGGGAGCGAAAAGAAGAAAAAACAATATGAACACGTTCACAGAGATCTGAATCCAGAGGACGTCTGGGAGATTATCGGTGAATTGGGAGATGGAGCCTTTGGAAAAGTGTACAAGGTAAACAAGTCACTCTTTCACTGACAGTAGCTAGTGTTAATTGTCTAGAGCTGATAGAACATTGGGGCCTCTTAATGTTTAATGGAAACTGATCTCATCTTGTTTAGGCAATCATCGTAGCTACATTTTAGCATGATGAAATCCATTTCCTTCCTTTACTTTAGCCCGCGAGTCATTCCCCCCTTGTTTTGGTCTAATCGTTGTTAGATTTCTCCACACTGTGGAGGAGCATTTCTCCGTGCCTTTTGTCCTCCGGTCCCATCATCCAGTAAATCTGTAAGACATGGGTACTCTATCCCTAAATTGCGATGTGTCCATATGCGAGGTATTGCAAACACGCCCCACCATACATTTAGAGGGAAATAAATCTGACCTTTTGAGAAATGTCCTGATAGAAAATGGGCTTGTCCACTAAACGCTAAAATATCACACATTCTGCTTGCTCTGGTGTTTTTTTTAAACGAGACTATGACAGTTAGTTATACAGGGTTTATGGTTCCCACACGTATTAATAATTCGGTTTACTGGATGAGGAATGCGACCGAGAGAACGCCTAGAGATCAGTCATTCTAAAAACGGTCATGGCGACATGTTAATATTACTATTTGGGCAGAATTAATAAAATCATAGCAAGTAAGCAATAATGTATTTAAATAAGTAGCAGACAAAACACAGGAAAACTCTTAAAACAAGGGGGGAATTCACTTTATAGCGAGTGCCATTCCCATATATTGAAACAGTTAGACGGACAATCCCTAAGTAATCAAGCTTGCAAAATAGGCCCGCGTGTGGGACCTTTGTGCGTTTTCCGAAGTTAAAACAATTTCTAAAGAGAATTGAGTTAAATGGAGTTCGTTAGCTAACCGATACTTTGGGTAAGAAAGACAGCTATAAGCGGTGGTTGTCAGTGAAATAAGTGACTGAGTAAAAATTGCCCTTGCAGCAGCAGCAGCATCATTTTATTGAACCTGTGATGGATACAACATTGCTTGCCTTCTCTGGAGCACACACTCAACTATGGAGGCATGTAAACAGAAAACCCTGTGGTTAATGTATTTGTTTCTGAAGGAAGTTGACAAATACTGGGAAGAGTTAACAGAAGTTTTGAGAAATGCGTTTGGGATGGACAGTCATTTGTCTCATCTGGAGTCTTCAAATGGAATCATACATGTGGTTGCCATGATCGTGAGACATGCAAAAGAATTTATTCCAATTTGTGGAACTATTTTTTAATAACTGGGTCTTGGTTATTCGCCTAATGTTCAGTGATACGTTATTGGTTCAAGACCAGCATGGCAGAATAGGTATTTAGTGAATGAAAGGGGAATCGTTGGGGGCACAAGTGCCAAACCCAGTTATGTAGGATTTCTATAGCCCACCTGGCACAGGAACCTGGTGACTCCTTTGCACTGTCAACAGGAGCAGCAGCATGTGCTAGCAGTACCAACAGGGGTAGGCTTTACCTTTCTTACCTTTCATCTGGTTTCTACTGCAACAGGCCTGCAGTGGAGTGGGAGGACCCCATGCTGTCTGAGCTTGGAGTTAAGTGTGACTGACTCATGTGTGTTCCCTATGTAATCTCAACTCAGCAACTAGGTTGAGCCCCCTTCAAAAGTGCAGTCAGTTATTGGAGGGTTCAGGTATCAGAGTTGGTGGAGGGGTGGGGGGGTGGGGGGGTGATGGGGTGGTGGTTGTGACAGCCAGACGAAGGGGCAGACTGCCCTAATGAAGTGCTCGTGAAGCTTGCCTTGATTATTTTAACCCAGTTTTGTAAGGTCTGCGCAGTAGCATCATGTGAGCATGATGGGGGCTTTGAAGTGCCTTTTAGCTACAGGGTAACATGGAATGTGCTTCTCTACAGCTGTGGATGAGCAGTGGCAGTGAGCGAGTAGAATTACCTGAGCTAACATGTGGGCGGCGGGTGGGCGGAGCTATGTGGCGGGATGGTGGGTGGAGCTATGTGTCAGGAGCATGGGCGGAGCTATGTGGCAGGAATGTTGGCGGAGCTATGCAGCAGGAGGGTGGGCGGAGCTATGCAGCTGGACAGGTTAAGCTACAGGTGAGCATTCACCACTGGGTAGGAGTGGTGCCCTTAAATTAACTATAATCTCCCACAATCAGTCTGTTTGTTTTGCATCCTTTATGGTTCATGATTTATACTGCCTGGTAATTGTTCTGTATGACACCATTTTGATGCTGTAAACTTGCCTTTTTTCACACTGTAAATTAGTGGTTTATATAGCGTTATTACGGTCATGCTAATGTGCTGTGAGGCTACTGGAGGCCTCAGATCCTTTTGGCTGATGAGCATTAGTTTCATCTGAATGCTGCTTCTAGTAGACTGGTTTTCCCCCTCTAATTTCTCGTGCAACTTGTTGGCGGTTCAGTTGGATAAATGTGGCAGCGAATTTTCATTTGGTGCCTGACAGGGTGAACAGGAAATGAGACTGGGGTTACAGCTCTGTAACAGTGTTGGAACAAAAGTATTTTCTTCCTGAAGGTTTCAAATGACTGCAGATTCGCCTGTATTTTCATACATTTCAGCAAGGCACTTAACCTGAATAGCTGCTTTAGTATTCAGCTGTATAATTAAATAATATGTAAATATGAGCTGTGTAGAAGTTGCTTGTGGTAAGAACACATTAGGCACACCAATGAATAGGCCTAATAAAAATGTATGCATTATATAATAATAGCTTATAAATCTTTATGTAATAATATAATAGTGGGTCTTTCGCCCTTTATCAGTGAATCTGCTAATGTACTCTTTAGTTTCATAAATGCTTATATTCCAGAACATGGATACTCAAATCTAGCCCTGAAATCTAAGGCCGATACTAGTTTTATTTCCTCTCAGGTAATTAACTGAACAATTAGCGCTACTGATTGGCCAGACTGTGTTCACACCTGACTCCCAGGTAAAAGGAGGATGGAAAACCAGCAGTTCTGGGCCCAGGGTTCTAGATCCTTTATTTCTGTACTATTCCCTGATATTGTGAATAGTTTTCATAATTACAGTGTCTGTTTTCAGAATCGTTTTTTTGGAAGCCTTACCAAAGCGACCAGCTCAGTTAATTTCATAAGCTAGCACTGAGAAATGTTGTCTGCTGTGCTTGTATTCATAATGCAAAAGAACATTCTTTGTGAAAAGTGTGAATAGAGGTTGACAAATCTGCGATCTGGACATCTGGGACTCTCTCAAGCTTGGTAGGTGATAAATAAACCCTCTTCCTGTTTTTAGGCCATAGATGAATGTGAGTCAAAGAAAATGACTTCTGATTGGCTGGGATGAGGCTGCTTGCCAGTTCTGTGAGGTTCCATCACCAGCAGGGCAGCAGCACACGGTAATCATGTGACCCTTCTGTACTGTCTCCTGGATTAGTCAGATGCGGTAATATACCCACAGTTTAATGAAAGACTGTGACGCAGGACAGAGAACAAGCGAGCACTCGCGCTGTTTTTGGCTCCGCGGTTGTGGGGTCAGATGACGCGGGTCGCCCCGTGGGGGGGGGGGGGGGGGGGGGGAGCGAATCAGGCCGGGTCATGTGAGCGTGTTAGCGGGGGTGCGTGACTTCACGCGGCCTTAATGTTAACCCCGGGCCTCTGAGCGCTGAGCAGGCACTTTCTCCTCTGGGTCTGAGCGGTAACGAAAAGGTGTGCGGGTGTCTGTGCGCGATTGTGACACGCCGACTCCCTTCCTGGTAGTCCACACAGGTACTGACAGGAACCAGAGGGGAATTAGTCCTGCTATGATTGTCCTGCGGTTTTCAGCTTGCACTCAAAACTGAGTCGTTTAAATTTACTGTCATGTGGCAGTGCGGTTTCCTGAAATTTCACATCTCTGTACTAGAAGAGTTGACGTGACCGCTGTTCGTCACCACGTTAAAAAAGGCTTCTTGGTAGCTTTGTTCCAGATAACTTCCCTGTTCATTTATCTCTATCAGAGCGGTATGCTCTTGATTTGTATTTTTCACATGGTTTGGATTCGAGATTCGCAGCGTGGACATTCTGGGGCCAGTGACGATAAGCGATATTTGTCAGCCCGTGTTTCGCAGTGCCGATGCTGATGCCTACATTTTTTTACATTACAGCACAAATGCGTTCTGCAACCAGGCTTCCGTTCATGGGAGGAGGAAGTGGAAGAAGTAGTGTTGCACAGGACTCTACGCTAACATTTCCCAAGAAGCACGTGTTCGTTAGGTGAAAAATTTAGGAGCGCAGTTCGTACACGTGCTTCTAAATTATTTTTCCAGTTAGCGCACATCAGTTTTCAGGTGCAAATGTTCCTAAAATGGGAGCACCGTAAAGCCCTGTAACTTTTTACTTGTGTTACAACGTATTCCAAATTGCTTACTTTATTATTTTAATAAAGTTTACTTTATTGTTAAACAGAGAGCTGTGGAATCCCAGTCCAGGGTTTCTCATGACAATACATTCAAATAATAAAAGGGATTCAGACGGCTATGATTTTAGCTGGTTTTTGAACATGGCTTTATCGCGTAATTTACATCAAAAGGGTGAACTCTGGTTCCTGATTGCTCCATCATCATATCAACCATGATCTTAGCATTAGGTCAGTAACAGAAGTTATTTTTAAGCTATTCTCAGCCGATGTTGATGCAGTGTTATCATGCGTTTGGCCATGCAGTGGTAGCATTAACGCAGAGACCCGTGCGATTAGCAGTTTCAGTTTATTCGTACAGATGACCGGGAAGACCCATGAAAATAAACCGTGCGGTGGTGACTGGTCCGGTACCATGACAACCGTAAACAGCGGGGGCAAAACAGCGCGCCCTTTCAGGATGTTTCGTCATGCGGTATCAGGCCCCGGTTTCCTGATAAGACGGGCGGCGGTGGCGGTCGAGTGAATCGGGACCGAGGATGCTGTGAAGGGGCCGTCCTTACCGCTTCCTCCCGTTCGGAACCTCTAACCGTGTGGTAATCGTGCCCTCTTCCGATTCGCCACCGTCTGGACTGGGTGGAAAAGCGCTGCATTAAGAGTGACCTTACGATTCCAGTAACAGTCTCTAAGTGTTTCCCCTAGAACATTTTTATTATTGAGTGGTGGTGTGGACGTGCTGGGTGTTTGGGGGGGGGGGGGGGGGGGTGGATTGGTGTTTGCTGTGGCAACAACATTCAGGGGAATTGCCCAAATATCAATTGTATCAATTGCATCAATTGTAAAGCGCTTTGGATAAAAGCGCTATATAAATGCAGTCCATTTACCATTTACCATTTAAAGTCAAAATGTACGGGGAACACTGTCTGTGTACAGCCCTACTGACCTGTATGGGGAACACTGTCTGTGTACAGCCCTACTGACCTGTATGGGGAACACTGTCTGTCTACAGCCCTACTGACCTGTATGGGGAACACTGTCTGTGTACAGCCCTACTGACCTGTATGGGGAACACTGTCTGTCTACAGCCCTACTGACCTGTATGGGGAACACTGTCTGTGTACAGCCCTACTGACCTGTATGGGGAACACTGTCTGTGTACAGTCCTACTGACCTGTATGGGGAACACTGTCTGTGTACAGTCCTACTGACCTGTATGGGGAACACTGTCTGTGTACAGCCTTACTGACCTGTATGGGGAACACTGTCTTTGTACAGCCTTACTGACCTGTATGGGGAACACTGTCTGTGTACAGCCCTACTGACCTGTATGGGGAACACTGTCTGTGTACAGCCCTACTGACCTGTATGGGGAACACTGTCTATGTACAGCCCTACTGACCTGTATGGGGAACACTGTCTGTGTACAGCCTTACTGGCCTGTATGGGGAACACTGTCTGTGTACAGCCTTACTGACCTGTATGGGGAACACTGTGTGTGTACAGCCCTACTGACCTGTATGGGGAACACTGTCTGTGTACAGCCTTACTGACCTGTATGGGGAACACTGTGTGTGTACAGCCCTACTGACCTGTATGGGGAACACTGTGTGTGTACAGCCCTACTGACCTGTATGGGGAACACTGTGTGTGTACAGCCTTACTGACCTGTATGGGGAACACTGTGTGTGTACAGCCCTACTGACCTGTATGGGGAACACTGTCTGTGTACAGTACTGACTGTGCGATCCCCTCATCATGCTGTATAAGCAGCTTTGCTTCTGCAAGCCGCCGGTGTGGGCAAGGCGTGGGGCCCGTGGCCTTTCTGTTGCGATCTGCTGTAGTAGCAGCGTTGCGCAACGCTCGCGCCGATCGAGAGCGGAGAGTAAGCCGAACGCGGTCACAACAGCGTAAACGGCTGCGGGTGAGTCTCCCTGGGCAACGCCTAAATAAAGGGAAATGGAGATTACCGTCACTGGAAGCGCATTTCTGGCGCATTTATTTGTCTGTTGTCGTTCCCCTCGCGCTGAGGTCCCGGGGGCGGGCCCCGCGACGCGGGCGGGGCTCGGCTCGGCTCGGCTCAGCTCACGTGTTCGCGGCGGCGGTCGCGGTTTCCGCTGGCGGTTGGCGGCGCGTCTGTCGCGTTAGCCGCGGGCCTCCCGCCGCAGCGCCTGCAGCCCTCTCCTCCCCGCTCTGGAATGTGAGACCAGCCGGGGAGGTTCAGAGCTGTTCTTCTTTCACTAATGACACAATCTGCTATGACACTAAAAATCTACTGTGCTTGTAGCCTTTTTCCCATAGTCTTAACAAAAGTTAAGTCCCGTGTAAATTCTGTTTCACTAATAGCAGAATTTGCAATGACACAAAAAATCTACTGTGCTTGTAGCCTTTTTTCATAGTTATAACAACAGTTAAGTCCAGTGTAAATGTGCACATTTGTTTTTTTTCCCTTGAATGTTGTCTCTTTGACCGTAGAGAATGTAAATTTTGTAAATAAGCAAATCAGCGTGAAAGGTTAGAGAAAGGAGCACCACATGGGCAAAGGTAATAGCCAAAAAGGAGCTCTCTGGAAAAAGAGGAACTTATCATCAGTGCATCACAAAGGGTTTAGTTTGCCAGTCAAAATTATGAAAAATACACGTGCCAAACGGGTCAGGATCCAAGGCACCCTGGATGGATAAAAGCCTTTCTGGATCTACAAGCTAAACAGCATATTTTAACGATACTGTAGCAGTGAGAAAACACAGCTGTTAGTAGCCTAGTCCTTTTCAAAGGGAAATTGCATATAATCTAACCGCAGAAAGGTTTGCTTGCCATTTCAAACTCACCTAAAGCGCTACTTGCCTTTGTATTAGTTTTCTTTATAAAGTAGGCCTACTTGATGTGAGTTTTATTTTTCACTAATTTTAACGCTTGTATGAGCAGATGATCCTGAGGGTGACTGAACTCATCTGACTGCATCCCCTGCTTTGTGTCTTCCCCTGTGGAAATGTGACTGGTGCAGCTCAGCTCCTAATGTAGCCTTTCCCCTCTCAGCCTCTCTCTTATTCTCTTTCTTTTCTTTTCTGAGAAAAGAAAGAGAATAAGAAAGAAGTGTTGGAGTGTTGGCGAGGGGTTGAGCACACTCATTTTAAACCTGTTGCCTGCTGGTCTGCCACAAAGCCAGCAGATTCTTTGAACAACCGATGGTTTTTTAAAATAAATTAGCAGAGCTCAAAAATACATAAAACAGTTTTATTTACACACAAGCCAGAAATGCAGACACTGAGACTTTACATAGTTGTAGGACATTTACATCTAAATTTGGATCCTTTAGAAAAAAATTGGTTCCCGATTAATCCACACAGCTGATCTTAAATAGGCTGAGCATTTATTCACAGCTATGGATGCCATCTCCTTGAGCGCACGTAACTCTTTGGAGAACAATGTGCTGAATTCTGTAGTGAATTCTGTTTGAGGATGTCCCACTTCTGTCTCTGCTGTCTCTCTAATCATTGCTCTGTCACATTCTCCAGAATCAGCCTCTTCTTCTTCTGTCATGAACATTATCACATAATTTATTAATTTATCATTTCCATTTATAACCACAAAGGCTTGTTCCTTTATCAGTTCGAACATACAACCTTCTACAAAATTTTGTTGTAAATCTGACGGATAGGACTGGGCCTACATTTAAATGTATTAATATTTTTTAGGCTATTTGTTACATTGTTAATAATGACTCTTGACTAAAGCTGACCTTAATCTGCTCCGGGATTAGGACTGATACACATTATGGTTTAGCATTAGCATTTAACTTCTGGCTTGGTACATTTGGTACATTTTTCTGAATCGACTTTTTCCATTTTTGTTTGTTGCGTTAGGTTTTTGTTGTGTATAAAGTAATGGCTAGCTGACTTCATGTTCTCTCGTGTCCAGAATGACCGAAATAATGTCGTAAACACTCTGGAAGACATCTTGGTTGTAGGAGGAGTAGCAGCCTTGTTATTTGGGACGGAATGGTGAGCGTCTGTTTAATTCTGTTTTTTTAAGAAGTGTTTTTCATGAAACATGTTGCTGTTTGTTTGAAGCTGGTCGACTGCTCAGTAATTGAATTAATAACTTGATCCAACTGCTGACTCTGATCTCAAATATCTTGAATTTATCTGTTCTCTCTTGGAGGCCTGGAATTATTTCATAATAGTTGGCAAAGGAGTTTGTAAACTGTAGTTAAACGGCTGTACAGAGAGGGTCATCTGGATTCAATCTTCCTTTGTTCTTACCTTTGACTTATATAATGCAAAAGTTCGTTTTTTTCTGCATAAACACATTTAATGAGTTGAAAACAACTTTATTTTTGTCATGGCTGAACTTTCCAAACCATTTTTCTGAAGAAACAAAACAAGTGCATTTGTGTGTACATCAGTGTTAAGGACACAAATGGATTTAATGCATCCCAAAGTGTTTCCCGAACGATAATGACAGTTTGAATAGGTCCAGCCGTTGGTCAGACCCCCCCCCCCCCCCCTCCGCGATGGAATAGCGCAGTGACTAAGTTGGGGGGTGGGGTGCCATGACGGTGTCGTAGACGTAGCTTCTCCAACGTTTGCTTGGTGCTAACTGACCTTCTCTGATGTTAGCTTGGCGCTAACAAACCTTCTCTAAGGTTTGCTTGGTGCTCACTGACCTTCTCTAATGTTAGCTTGTTACTAACAGCGCTCTCTGTGAGCGCTTGACTGTGAAAGCCCTGTTTGGAACACTGAGAGCGTAAACGACAGCGTCCGCGTTGGGCCTCCCTCACAGATCAGCGATCATTGGCCCTTCTCACGGACATGCAGATTGCTTCACGTATGCAAAAGAAATTCCCCAGCATGTGTTACTTTCCACCATCTTGGACCAGGCCTTTCTTGTAGTGGAGATTGTTTAATCTCGCTGGTTAAATAAATGTTTACAAAATGTAGGCTATTCCTCCATTATTTCTTCATGTGTGGTACTCCTCAGAGAAAGTATGGTTGCATCTGGTTTACTGCTGTGGCCTCATTTTAATTTGAAGATGCAGACATTTGAATCCATTTAATTTAAATGAAAGAGAAGAGTGTTATTGGTCCCCTTTAATTATTATGCTCTAACCTTAACCATGACTCACTCAGGTGTGCAAGTGTCTGGCCTACGTATTCATTTATTTTTTAAATCCAATATGGAAGCAATTTTAACTTCCCAGCTATGTGAAATTTGGGTATTGTCGGCCTACATTTCCATTCTGACTGTTATTTCCCCTGTTATTTCCATGCGAAATGAGCTGCGTTGCTCCAGACACACACACCCTGCTCTCTCTGCTGAGCTGGCGGTTTCAGTGGAGCTGAACGTGCCGCAGGAGTCCTGCAGTGGTGCGGGAGACGGGCCGTCGGAAAGCAGGCAGAGCGTGGAGGGCCCCTGCCCCCCCCCCTTGCTGCCACTGGCCTGCAGGCGCACCCAGCGCCCAGGCCCCCGAGCTGTCAGACCAGCTGCCTCTCAGCTTTAACCTGAGTGCTCACCCACTGCACCAGCTGTGAATGCAGAGAATGGGGCGGTCCGGTTAGAGAATGGGACGGGTGATTTGAGAATGGGGCGGGTATAGGTTTAGTAACACACCTGGAAGAAGGCTCAACTATCAAAACAGTGCGTCTTGTCTAATTTATTCAGATTAGAAAATGGTTCTTCAGTAATTGTTTGCCCTCTTTTTTTAATTGGAGTTTGGAAATGGCTTGTGTTGGGCAGCAGCTGCGGTTGAGCAGGATGGGCACGGGGTAGGGGTAGGGGTTATCCTGATGAGCAGGACGGGTGTGGGGTAGGGGTAGGGGTTATCCTGATGAGCAGGACGGGTGTGGGGTAGGGGTAGGGTTTATCCTGATGAACAGGATGGGTGTGGGGTAGGGATAGGGGTAGGGTTTATCCTGATGAGCCGGGCGGGCACAGAGTAGGGGTAGGGTTTATCCTGATGAGCAGTGCAAGGTAGGGGTAGGGGTAGGGTTTGGCCTGAGCGTGTGAGTTTCGGGTGGCAGCTGTAGGCCGGACCCTGGCACCAGGCGGCAGCTGTGGCGGCCCTGGCGGGGCACACAGAGTGTGACGTAATCCAGTGTAAATATAAAGCCTGACGCACAGGGAGGGAACCAACGGACCGGGCGTGCCCTTCAGCGTCTGGCCTGCGCGAGCTCTCCGCCAAAAATAGCACCCCCCAGCCCCTCCACCCCAACCCCCCTGCCCGGCCCCAGCCCCAGCCCCGGCCTGCTCAGGAAGTGACACGCGGGGTGAGGGGGCAGCCGGACCGTGAGCGGCTTCCTGTTCAGCGGCGCGTCGGGGAAAACCCTCCCCCCTTCAGCCTTCACTCAGGAAGACGCAGTTTTCCCTTTCCCCCCCCCCCCCCCCACACACAGGGAATGGCGTGAGTGTGTTAGCGTGCAGGAGCGCGGCGATGTTAGCGCTTACTTCAGAAGCCAGTCCGCTAATGGACTCCTGCGAGCACTTAGCAGTGCGCAGGTTTACCGCCCTTCAGGGTTACTCTGTTAAATCCCGTCGGAGTTCCCCTTGTTTATTCTTCCCTGAGCGTGCTGGTGGTCAGGAGAGCAGACTCAGCTTTTTGGGGGGTTTTTTCTTTTCCATACAGGCATGAAAAAAAACACTAAACATGAATTCCAAATCGCTGTGTTGCGTGGAGGAGCACATTCTTCATTTTAAGAGTACAGCTGTACAGGGAGTATCACTTTCCCTTGCTAATGTAGCATTTGTATCGTTTAAATACAGAAGGTTGAGCAGTACAGATAGGGCCTAGTAATTTACTCCCTGGAGAATGCATTGTCATGCCTGTACCAGGATGCAATTAACATTTGCACCATGTGGTTCATTATAATGCTATGTAGGCCTAATTATTGTGTCTTAATTCTTGTAGTGAATCAAACGTATTGCAATTTGTCTGTCCGCCCCAATAAAACACACCTGAGGGCAGATATTTATTTACTTATTTATTTGTGTACCTTTATTTTACCTGGAGTAATTCCCGTTGAGATTCAGAACCTATTTTATACGGGAGTCCTGGTCAAGACGGCAGCACAGAAAGTTTCCCATAAAAACGCTTAAAACTTTAATGTCACGTAAAACAGTCGCGTGCATCAGATTGTGAATTTACAAGTGCTCAGTACTTCAGTCAGCACCACATGAGCATTCAGCGACCAAGTAGCGCTTAATCCTGTTTGTGTAAACTCCCATACTTATAAAATAGTCTTAAAATTTAACGGGATGTTGTAGCTCACACCAGGACGAGGGTGCAAAGCTTTTTCGCCAAAAACAGTGTGGTTTGAAGGACGGCACGCATGATTCGTCGCTGTGGCTGAAGGTTGAAACTACTGATAGTTTCGGGAGTCTAAATAAGCATGAATAAGTACCAAGTTCGTTCATGATGGCCTTATAAAGAAATGTGTTCCATTCTGTGGATATATAAGGACAGCACGGCAACTTTCTTTTTTTAATCACAAAAAATCTGTTTTAAGTGAAATGTTTGTATTTGCCGAAAGCCTCATTAGACAGGAAGTGAAATTGATCAACCCTAACAAACATCACCCTGCTCTCCATCAAGGGGTTGATGTCAGCACAGATCTTTAACTGCTACAGCCCTGTATATGTCTACTGTACTTCAGACAACATGTACTCACCACTGGGCAGATTGCTTGAGATTCAAACCTTAGGTCATTGATATGAATTGTAAGTGAAACCTAGTACGGGTGACGCCATTTTGTACACGCAGTGCGCTATAAAATGTGTTTTGTTTCGCATGGATTCCAGTGATAGCTCTGTGGCGCTAATCTTGCTGTGTGCTGTTCCAGGCTCAGAACAAAGAGACGGGGATCCTGGCGGCGGCGAAGGTGATCGACACCAAGACCGAGGAGGAGCTGGAGGACTACATGGTGGAGATCGAAATCCTGGCCTCGTGCGACCATCCCAACATCGTGAAGCTGCTGGACGCTTTCTACTACGAGAGCAAGCTGTGGGTGAGTGCGGTCCCCCGGGGGCGGGCTCGTTTCTGGACTGAGTGCACGTAATGGCCTTTGTGGGGGGTGGGGGCGGAACATCTTAACCAAGTCAACCGCAGGACCGTTCTGCTGCACTCCTGGTTGGCTGTTTTCGTGTGAAATGAAGCCACAGCAGATTCTCAGAGTTTGGGACTGGCCGCTCCACTAAAGGTGTGAAGGTGTGAAGCTAGAAGTAGCATGAGCTGCTGAACGTTATCAAGCTCCTTGTCATTTATTCGTGATGCGTTAAACAGAAACGGTGGATGAGAAACTCAGTAGTGTGAAGAACAGGCGGTGGCTCGTTTTGGCACCATTGCAGGGCAGATAAAATAAAACTGTTTGGAAAAGAAGCCAAAGGCACAATGCACATCCTTCAACAAAACTTCACCTACCACTAAAAGCATTCAAATGACTGCAACGTGTGTGTTTTGAGTTATGAATATTTTGAAGATCTGATTGATCGTCACTCCCGAGGGTGCTATTTGTTTCCAGGAGGAGCAGGCAGTCCATATATTTTTATCTCTCTGCTCATACAGGGGTAAAACAGAGAGGCTGGCAGATAGAGATGGACAGATAGATGGGCTGATGGTGATGAGAGATAGAGAAGGACAGATAGGTGTACAGATGGTTATGGACAGATAGAGCAGGACAGATATGTGTGAAGATGGAGATGGACAGATGGATGGATTGATGGGGATGAGAGATAGAGAAGGACAGATAGGTGTACAGATGGATATGGACAGATAGAGAAGGTCGGATAGGTGTAAAGATGGAGATGGACAGATGGATGGACTGATGGGGATGAGAGATAGAGAAAGACAGATAGGTGTACATATGGATATGGACAGAGAGCAGGACAGATAGGTGTAAAGATGGAGATGAACAGATAGATGGGCTGATGGTGATGAGATATAGAGAAGGACAGATAGGTGTACAGATGGAGATGGACAGATGGATGGACTGATGGGGATGAGAGATAGAGAAGGACAGATATGTGTACAGATGGATATGGACAGATAGAGCAGGACAGATAGGTGTAAAGATGGAGATGGACAGATGGATGGACTGATGGGGATGAGAGATAGAGAAGGACAGATAGGTGTACAGATGGATATGGACAGATAGAGCAGGACAGATAGGTGTGAAGATGGAGATGGACAGATGGATGGATTGATGGGGATGAGAGATAGAGAAGGACAGATAGGTGTACAGATGGATATGGACAGATAGAGGAGGTCAGATAGGTGTAAAGATGGAGATGGACAGATGGATGGACTGACGGGGATGAGAGACAGAGAAAGACAGAAAGGTGTACATATGGATATGGACAGAGAGCAGGACAGATAGGTGTAAAGATGGAGATGAACAGATAGATGGGCTGATGGTGATGAGATATAGAGAAGGACAGATAGGTGTACAGATGGAGATGGGCAGATGGATGGACTGATGGGGATGAGAGATAGAGAAGGACAGATATGTGTACAGATGGATATGGACAGATAGAGCAGGACAGATAGGTGTAAAGATGGAGATGGACAGATGGATGGACTGATGGGGATGAGAGATAGAGAAGGACAGATAGGTGTACAGATGGATATGGACAGATAGAGCAGGACAGATAGGTGTAAAGATGGAGATGGACAGATGGATGGACTGATGGGGATGAGAGATAGAGAAGGACAGATAGGTGTACAGATGGATATGGACAGATAGAGCAGGACAGATAGGTGTGAAGATGGAGATGGACAGATGGATGGATTGATGGGGATGAGAGATAGAGAAGGACAGATAGGTGTACAGATGGATATGGACAGATAGAGAAGGTCAGATAGGTGTAAAGATGGAGATGGACAGATGGATGGACTGATGGGGATGAGAGATAGAGAAAGACAGATAGGTGTACATATGGATATGGACAGAGAGCAGGACAGATAGGTGTAAAGATGGAGATGAACAGATAGATGGGCTGATGGTGATGAGATATAGAGAAGGACAGATAGGTGTACAGATGGAGATGGACAGATGGATGGACTGATGGGGATGAGAGATAGAGAAGGACAGATATGTGTACAGATGGATATGGACAGATAGAGCAGGACAGATAGGTGTAAAGATGGAGATGGACAGATGGATGGACTGATGGGGATGAGAGATAGAGACGGACAGATAGGTGTACAGATGGATATGGACAGATAGAGCAGGACAGATAGGTGTAAAGATGGAGATGGACAGATGGATGGACTGATGGGGATGAGAGATAGAGAAGGACAGATAGGTGTACAGATGGATATGGACAGATAGAGCAGGACAGATAGGTGTAAAGATGGAGATGGACAGATGGATGGACTGATGGGGATGAGAGATAGAGAAGGACAGATAGGTGTAAAGATGGATATGGACAGATAGAGAAGGTCAGATAGGTGTAAAGATGGAGGTGGACAGATGGATGGACTGATGGGGATGAGAGATAGAGAAGGACAGATAGGTGTACAGATGGATATGGACAGATAGAGCAGGACAGATAGGTGTAAAAATGGAGATGAACAGATAGATGGGCTGATGGTGATGAGAGATAGAGAAGGACAGATAGGTGTACAGATGATATGGACAGATAGGTGTAAAGATGGAGATGGACAGATGGATGGACTGATGGGGATGAGAGATAGAGAAGGACAGACAGGTGTACAGATGGATGGACTGATGGGGATGAGAGATAGAGAAGGACAGATTGGTGTACAGATGGATATGGACAGATAGAGAAGGACAGATAGGTGTACAGATGGAGATGGACAGATAGATGGACTGATGGGGATGGAGAGATAGAGATGGAGATGGTTCTTCTTCTGTCCTGCTTTCATTCGGACCAGACCGTTTCAGAGGATTTGCAGAGTAAACAGTAAAATGAAGTGCTGTCATTTTCTTTGCGTCTTTGTTCTGGTTTGGATTTCTCTTGTCGCTAACCTACTTAGCGCTCTGTGAGTAGAGCTAATACGTAGCCTGTACTGTGAGTAATAGAGTATCAGAACCGCTGAGTTCAGCCCCTCAGTCATGTGACCGTTTCCCTGGTCAGGCGGCTCTCAGTGATGAAGTCACCAGCAGGGAGGGAAAGGAGAGCCAGTTATTTCCTTTCTAGCGGTTTCTGACCCGAGCAGCCCGCCTCTCGAACCCTGGCGGCGAATCCCGCGGCCCCGCCCGGCCGGTTTCGGGTGACCTCAGCTGCGGTCCGCGCGAGCGGGGGGGATAATGGGAGACCCGGCTGGGCCAGTGAGGGGGGGGGGGGGGGGGGGGATAATGGGAGACCTGGCTTGGCCAGTGAGGGGGGGGGGGGGGGGGGGGGGGGGGGGGGATAATGGGAGTCCGCGCTCGGCCAGTGAAAGCGCTCATGAATTAATCAGAGCTGCGCCCGGGTCTACGGCACACTTCACTTAGCGAGCGGTATTAACCAGCACCGCTGGCGTGTACGCAGAGTATAATCTGCGTGCGGCTAAAATTACTGAAGTGCAGCTTACAATAAATAAACCCTCAGCTGAAGGCGATCTGAAACGTGAATTCAGTTTGATAAAATCGGTACGCACTGAAAATCGGTACACATGCTTCATAGTACAGATGGGGGTCAATTCAGTTTAACTTCACTTCACTTCCGTCATTTTGGTCAAAAAAATCATTTACATTCATTTGATTGATTAATTGAAAATGTATTTAAATTTATTCAAATGTATTTAAATGTATTACCTGAATTTAATTGGACTTTCTGAACCTGCTGAATTAAAGCTGGCCCCAGCGCTGCTGGTTGTTGTTGCAGTTAATGCCAGGCGGGGATAGTTTTAAATGCTATCACGTCTGTGTGTACACATCACTCCTGAGGTTAAGAGGCGGATTTCGCCTGCGCACCTGGTCTTTGTGTGAAACCTTTCGCTTTGTTGTTTACACAGCCGTCACAGGTTTGTACACCGTTGGAAGAAATTATTCTGTTCCGGAGTTGTGTGGTTATTAAGATGTTCTTGCCGTCTCCTCCTCCTGTTGGCGTCTGTGTGAATGGTGATTGTGCAGTGCGGTTGTGTATTGATTTGACCTGTTACCTGATCCTCTACCTGGAGCCGCTCGTAGGTAAACATTGGCAGTGTTCATCAGTACAGGAGGGTTCTTTGGGTTATAAAGGAACTGTCATAGACAGAAGTTTATTCAAGTACAAAATAGTAATTTTGCTAATTAAGCCCCATGTGAAAAAATAGTACTCTGAAGTATGCCTGAAGTATACTATTTTATACTTAAGAATACTTGAAGTCTAACTGAAGTTTCAAATATGCTTAGTGTACTATTTTTTCCACATGGGACATTTAACTATATCATGTTTGTTATTGGATTGCCATTGGATATTTTGCACATGCACATTATTTTCTGCATGAAAGAAAGAATGCTTTTTTGTTGTTGGAAGTTTTATACATAATAACCAACAGTGAACATGAGGTCATAGGCTTTTAAGAGGAGATTGAGAGGAGGTACCTGCTGGTATCATAACGTATTATCCTGTCTGGCCATCTGCTGGGGTTTTGATCCTTTTTAATGACGGAGTAAGATTTGTTTGTTTGTTTTTTTTACGGTGTATGATTCGCTGAATATTAGGGACTTATTTGATACCCGCCAATCAAGTTCAATAAATCACAGTAGTCAGGACCACCGACACATCAGCTGATTATGTGGAAAATAATTAGCATCATTTAATTTACTGGGGAATGACCAGTATGTGGTCACAATGAATATTATTTAAAAGAGATGAATAATGACTGAACTGACCTTACTCTCTCCTCCGTCTGCTATCGTACAGACAGCATGCTACTCTCACACTGGTTGACAGGAAGGAGTATAGATTGTGCCGAGCTGCACGTTGTCCCTTACCATTAAATGTCGATAGTCATTTTCATTACTTACATAGAAATATTGCTTTGACATTTCCGGAAATGGACAGAAGGCCGTTTTCTCAGTAACAAACAAATCTACTGTAACACCAAATCTTTTTTTCCTTTCCTTTTCAAAATGTCAGACAAAGGGTATGTTGATTAAGATGCAGGTTTATTCTGCCTGCCACACATTTGATTTTCTGAGTCAGAAAGACAGCGAAGATTTATGTTCTCTGTTACCGTGGAGATCTAGGAAAGTGAGATATTTGTTAATTGACATACGTTGGGGGGGAATTCCGTATTCACTGAGTACTGAGTAGAGCAGAGTCTTGGTTTTCGTACTGAGTACTGAGTAGAGCAGAGTCTTGGTTTTCGTACTGAGTACCGAGTAGAGCAGAGTCTTGGTTTTAGCACTGAGTACTGAGTAGAGCAGAGTCTTGGTTTTCGTACTGAGTACTGAGTAGAGCAGAGTCTTGGTTTTAGCACTGAGTACTGAGTAGAGCAGAGTCTTGGTTTTAGCACTGAGTACTGAGTAGAGCAGAGTCTTGGTTTTGGTACTGAGTACTGAGTAGAGCAGAGTCTTGGTTTTAGCACTGAGTAGAGCAGAGTCTTCCTGTGCAGTGCTGTAAGACAGGAAGCTGCTGTGTAAATATGGCGGTGGAGTCGGCGGGCGCTGGATATGGCTGTGCGGGGCAGAGGTTATGTCTACAGCGTGGGAGAGGCTGGCGGCGGCCTCTCTGATCCCCGCCCAGCTCTCTGAGCCCAGTGTGAGGCCCATTGTGTCCCTGACCGGCGTCCACACCGCCCCGCCCCCAAATGACACAGCACAATACCGCACCTCAGCCCGCCCCTAAACAACACAGCACAATACAGCACCTCAGCCCGCCCCTAAACAACACAGCACAATACAGCACAGCGGCCCGCCCCTAAACGACACAACACAATACCGCACCTCAGCCCGCCCCCAAATGACACAGCACAATACAGCGCCTCAGCCCGCCCCTAAACAACACAGCACAACACAGCACAGCAGCCCGCCCCTAAACAACACAACACAATACAGCACAGGAGCCCGCCCCTAAACAACACAACACAACACCGCACCTCAGCCCGCCCCTCAACAACACAACACAGCACCTCCGCCCGCCCCTAAACAACACAACACAATACAGCACCTCAGCCCACCCCTAAATGACACAGCACAATACAGCACAGTGGCCCGCCCCTAAGCGACACAACACAATACAGCACCTCAGCCCGCCCCTAAACAACACAGCACAACACAGCACAGCAGCCCGCCCCTAAACAACACAACACAATACAGCACAGCAGCCCGCCCCTAAACAACACAACACAATACAGCACAGCAGCCCGCCCCCCAAACAACACAGCACAATACCGCACCTCAGCCCGCCCCTAAACAACACAGCACAATACAGCACAGCAGCCCGCCCCCCAAACAACACAGCACAATACCGCACAGCAGCCCGCCCCTAAACAACACAGCACAATACCGCACCTCAGCCCACCCCTAAAGGACACAACACTATACCGCACCTCAGCGCGCCCCTAAACGACAACACAATACAGCACCTCAGCCCGCCCCCAAATGACACAGCACAATACAGCGCCTCAGCCCGCCCCTAAACAGCACAACACAATACCGCACCTCAGCCCGCCCCTGAACAACGCAACACAATACCGCACCTCAGCCCACCTCTAAACAACACAACACAATACAGCACAGCAGCCAGCCCCTAAACAACACAACACAATACCGCACCTCAGCCCACCCCTAAACAGCACAACACAATACCGCACCTCAGCCCGCCCCTGAACAACGCAACACAATACCGCACCTCAGCCCGCCCCTAAACAACACAACACAATACAGCACCTCAGCCCGCCCCTAAGCGACACAACACAATACAGCACCTCAGCCCGCCCCTAAACAACACAGCACAATACAGCACAGCAGCCCGCCCCTAAACAACACAGCACAATACAGCACAGCAGCCCGCCCCTAAACAACACAGCACAATACCGCACCTCAGCCCACCCCTAAAGGACACAACACTATACCGCACCTCAGCCCACCCCTAAACAACACAACACAATACAGCACCTCAGCCCACCCCTAAACGACACAACACAATACAACAGCTCAGCACGCCCCTAAACAACACAACACAATACCGCACCTCAGCGCGCCCCTAAACGACAACACAATACAGCACCTCAGCCCGCCCCCAAATGACACAGCACAATACAGCGCCTCAGCCCGCCCCTAAACAGCACAACACAATACCGCACCTCAGCCCGCCCCTAAACAACACAACACAATACCGCACCTCAGCCCACCCTAAACGACACAACACAATACAGCACCTCAGCCCACCGTAAACGACACAACACAATACCGCACCTCAGCCAGCCCCTAAACAACACAACACAATACCGCACCTCAGCCCACCCCTAAACAACACAACACAATACAGCACCTCAGCCAGCCCCTAAACAACACAACACAATACTGCACCTCAGCCCGCCCATAAACAACACAACACAATACAGCACCTCAGCCCACCCTAAACAACACAACACAATACAGCACAGCAGCCAGCCCCTAAACAATACAACACAATACCGCACCTCAGCCCACCCCTAAACAACACAACACAATACCGCACCTCAGCCCGCCCCTAAACAACACAACACAATACAGCACCTCAGCGCGCCCCTAAACAACACAACACAATACCGCACCTCAGCGCGCCCCTAAACAACACAACACAATACCGCACCTCAGCGCGCCCCTAAACAACACAACACAATACCGCACCTCAGCCCGCCCCTAAACAACACAACACAATACCGCACCTCAGCCCACCCCTAAACAACACAACACAACACAATACAGCACCTCAGCGTGCCCCTAAACAACACAACACAATACCGCACCTCAGCGCGCCCCTAAACAACACAATGAACAACACAATACAGCACCTCAGCCCGCCCCTAAACAACACAATACAGCATGACGGCCTGAACAGACTGGCCTACACTCCTCATACAGAATCGTATTCAAGAACATTGAGATTGCAGTGCAGTGCATTAGATACCTGTGGAACTGCATATATACGTTCATGTATATGCAAAGGCTTCTATGTACATGGATTAAGGCCAGCAGGCACACCTTTAGCGTGCATTTTAGCCCCATTGTGTGACTCCAGGCACATACTCTCCCCATTAATCACACACAGTATGCAAATAAGATCAGAGACCCAAGCAGGCGATCCGGAGGAGACCCAGCCCTGTTACGAAATCTCGGTAAACATGAAAGAACAGTGAAGACACTCCCACTTATGGCATAAAACAGTGGTGTCAAACTCTCTCCTTGCCGTGTGTATGCAGGTTTTCATTCCAACCAATTAATGCTGCCTTAATTGAGTCCAATTACTCATTCAGCCATATGCGTTTAACTGCATTGAAGCACAGAATATAAGAAAATTTTTATTTAGACAATGCGGGTCACCATAGACGTCGGGTCACCATTGTGCACAAACCTGCATCCCTAATTCAGCAAATAATTTAACTAATTATATAATCAAGATCTGAGGCTGGAATGAAAACCTGCATACACACGGCCCTCCATGGCAACGAGTTTGACACCACTGGCATAAAAGGTCAGTAGTACTGTGTGTTGCACATACATACAGTAGCAAATTACTATACACCTTCGCGTGTAGCTACATACAATGCATGAAAAGGTATTTGTCCCCTTCCTGGTTCCTCTGTTATTGCATATTTGTAACACAGGATGGTTTCAGATCTTTAGAAAAAAGTGTAAGAAGAGACAAAGGGAACCTGAGTAAAAACAAAACACATTTTATAAATGATGTGATTTGTTCAATGAAAAAAGTTATTAAGCACCCATATCACCCATGTGAAAAGTAATTGCCCCCCTTAAACTTAATGACTGGATGCACCATCTTTAGCTGCAATAATTGCAACCAAACGCTTCCTACAATTTGATAAGTCTTTTACATCACTGTGGAGAAATATTAGCCCTCTCTTCTTTGCAGAACTACTTACTAACGGACGGACAAACTGGAAAGTTTCTGAGCACAAACTGCTCATTTCAGGTCCTGTTACAGCATCTCTATTGGCTTCAAGTCTGGACTTTGATTAGGGCACTCAAAAAAAACTTTAATTTTGTTTCTTTTCAGCCATTCAGATGTGGACTTGCTTTTGTGTTTTGGATCATTGTTTTGCTGCATAGCTAAATTACGCTTCAATTTCATCTCACGGTCAGATGACCGGTCATTCTCAATGTTCTGGTACAGAACAGAATTCATGGCAAGTCATCCAGGACCTGAGGCGGCAAAGCATCCCCACACCATCACACTACCACCACTGTGTTTGACTGTTGGTATGATGTTCTTACTGTGAAATTCTGTATTTGCTTTATGCAAGACATAATGGGACCATCCACAAGTTCCACTTTTGACTCATCTGTCCATAGAACATAATCCCAAAAGGCTTGGGGATCATCCAGGTGCTTTTTTATGCCCCCGCGACGGCACAGCCGTGGCCGAAGGCATTATGTTTTCCGGTTGTCCGTCCGTCCATCCGTCTGTCCCGATTCTCGTGAACGCGATATCTCAGGAACGCTTTGAGGGAATTTCTTCAAATTTGGCACAAACATCCACTTGGACTCAAGGATGAACTGATTAGATTTTGGTGGTCAAAGGTCAAGGTCACTGTGACCTCACGTCCATCCCATTCTCTCGTAAACGCAATATCTCAGGAACGCCTTGAGGGAATTTCTTCAAATTTGGCACAAACGTCCACTTGGACTGAAGGATGAACTGATTAGATTTTGGTGGTCAAAGGTCAAGGTCACTGTGACCTCACGTCCATCCCATTCTCTCGTAAACGCAATATCTCAGGAACGCCTTGAGGGAATTTCTTCAGATTTGGTACAAACGTCCACTTGGACTCAAGAACTGAACTGACTAGATTTTGGTGGGCGAAGTCACTGTGGTCACTGTGACCTCACAAAACGCGTTTTTGGCCTCAAGAATTCATATGCTAATAATGACAAAGTTTCACACAAATGTCTAATAGGATAAAATGATGAAGTGATGACATTTTATATATAAACGGTCAATCTAGCCAGGAAAAGGAACTAGGGAAGGAGTGAATTATCACATGCATGAAGCCTTGATGAAGTGATGACATTTTATATCCAAACTGGCTACTGGTTGGCGGAGGCATACAACCGCGAGGCGGTATTTCTAGTTTTCAAATGTGAAATGAGCATTGATATTTCTTTGGGTTAGCAGTGGTTTCCGACCTTGCTACTCTCCCATGAATCTCATTTTGCCCTGTGTCTTTCTTATTGTGGAGTCATGAACACTGACCTTGGCTGAGACTAGAGAGGCCTGCAGTTTTTTGGATGTTCTTTTGGAATCTTTTGTAACATTCTGGAGCAGTTGTCGCTCTGCCCTTGGAGAAACTGTGGCAGGTTAGCTATTCCTGGGAATATTCACCAGCGTTCCAAGTTTTCTCTCACTGTGTTTCTCTGGAGTTCCAGAGCCCCAGAAATGTATTTGTAACCTTTTCCAGACTGATACATTTCATCATCTTTTTTCTCATCTCTTCTGGAATGTCCTTTGATTGTGGCATAGTGTGCTTGCAGAAACTTCATGGGGACTACTTCACTCTGATGGGTGGTTCAATGTGAGTGTGGTTTAGGCTATATTTAACAGGGCTGGCTGCAATCAAGCGTGATTGTGTTAAATCAGCTGAATCTAATTATCAATTAAATTTGGTTAATTGCTTGATTGAGTAACTAAGGAGGCAATTACTATTTTCCACATGGATGATGTGGGTGTTTGATACATTTTTTTAAATGAAATAAATAAATAATTTAGTTTCCCTTTGTCTAATATTGCATTTTGTCTGATGGTCTGAAACCATTCAGTGTGACGAATGTCCATTTAAAGGGGAAATAAGGAAGAGAGCAAATAGCCTACTTCGCAGTTCAGTGCTCGTGCTGTTGCTCCGTGCACGCTTAGTCATTTATAAGTTACGTAAGAGTACAGCAAGCAGCAGAGATATGCAGACACATTATAGACTGCAAAGCCTTGCCTGAAAGCTCTGGGCGCAAAAGTGGAACTGGTCAGTGGAAAGTGAATTTGTCAGTGAGTCACTGTTTCGGGGTTCGGGTGTGTCTCCAGCGGCTCGTCCTTTGTTAACCGGGCAGCCCGCCTTCCTCTGCTGTGTGGTTCCAGAGTTAGTTGCGTTTCCAGGAATAGACATCTGGTGACCTGCTGGGAGGAAGTGCGTTATGATTCTGTTTCGTAGACCTCCAGCCGCCGTTCTGCTCCTGATCTCGCTAACCGTTGGTCCTCAGCGGCGTCTGCCTCTGTCCCAGGCCGACCGGGCCTGTTGTCATGTAAATTTGGGCTCGTTACCTGCAGACTGTCGGAGATAAGCCTGTGGAGCGGGTGTGTGGTGTGATTGAACATGACAGGTGGATTTCTCAGTATGCGGGGCCTTGACTTGATAACTCATCTCTACGGCAATGACGGGTGGATTTCTCAGTATGCGGGGCCTTGACTTGATAACTCATCTCTACAGCAATGACAGGTGGATTTCTCAGTATGCGGGGCCTTGACTAGATAACTCATCTCTACAGCAATGACAGGTGGATTTCTCAGTATGCGGGGCCTTGGCCTGATAACTCATCTCTATGGCAATGACGGGTGGATTTCTCAGTATGCAGGGCCTTGACTTGATAACTCATCTCTATGGCAATGACGGGTGGATTTCTCAGTATGCGGGGCCTTGACTTGATAACTCATCTCTATGGCAATGACGGGTGGATTTCTCAGTATGCGGGGCCTTGGCCTGATAACTCATCTCTATGGCAATGACGGGTGGATTTCTCAGTATGCGGGGCCTTGGCCTGATAGCGCATCTCTACGGCTCTTATTCAGGAGTTGTCTCACTTCGTAGGTCTAGCGGTGGTTTTCTAACCGTGTTAAATGCACCTTTAGTGAGTCGCTTTGGTTAAAAGCATTAGCCAAATGTCCGTGCTGTAAAGTGACGGCTAAGAGAAGGGGCTTTAAGACCCTTCACGGTGCGGTATTTTGGGAGTTGCTCTTCGCTGAGTCAAGCTTTCCGCCCGAACCGCGGCTTGTCTCATTTCCTCGGTCCGCAGGCGTTGCGGTCGTTTGGTTTCAGTGCTTCTGTTCGTGCGACCGAGGGCTCGGACTCTCTCTGAGCAGCGGACGGAAATGCTGAGTCGATCGCTGCACTAAACTGTGAGCAGATATTCAGCTCTCACGGTGCTCTATCCTGGTTGTACCAGGACGTTGTGGGTCTCCCGAAATTGCTGCGTCAGCTTTGGATGACCCTTTGACTATGCCCCTTTCTAAATATTCCTGAACAACTTGGTCAGCTTAGATTCCACTGGGGCTGTCAGCACTAAACACACAGAGTTGAATATCTGGTCAGTGTGTAGAATCTCCATGGGACAGAGATGGTGCTAAACGCCCAGAGTTGAATATCTGGTCAGTTTATAGAATGTCTGGTGGCAGAATGCCACGCAAAACTGTGGGTCGTCTCTGTGGAAATCCAGTGACATCATTGTCCCTGTCATTAATACGGAGGCGCCTGCATCCTTAAATACCCAGCATGCTCCTTCATCCGTCAGGTCACCTGTGTGTACCGGAGCCCTGCCTAAAGAACAGCCTGCAGTAACTAAACACATTTCAGTGCTATTGATTACGTTTATTGACCGTCAGCATGAGGGCAGTCCAGCAGTCAGACAGAACTCAGAACCGCAGGATCGCTTTCATCACCTGCGTCTGGCGGAAGGTTAATAGCGGGCTGCCGGAGGTCTGGCTGGGTAATTCTGAGCGGTCCGAGGGAAGCAGGATTAAGAGTCACTCAGTCGTTTATTTTCCTCTTTTTTTATTTTATTTTGCAGATTCTGATCGAGTTCTGCGGGGGAGGGGCCGTGGATGCAGTAATGCTGGGTAAGTGTGTGAGTGTGTGTGAGTATGTGTGTGGTCTGTGTGCGTGTGTGTGTGAGTGAGTGAGTGAGTGTGATTGTGTATGTGCGCAAGTGTGTGAGTGTTGATCTGTAGGGATGTTAGATGCTCTCATTCTCTCAGTCGTCCTGCTCCAAAACACACAATCACAGCGGCTCGGGTTCCAGGGCGCTTGTCCCGTTCTGATGCCTCAGCGTTTGCTCTGTGTTTTTTGGGCGGTGTGCAGCGCTGGGGTGAGAACACGAACGCCACACTGCACACGGGGTTCCAGCTCCAGACGAGCCGCACATGCTAGCCCTCCCCTACCGCACTGGTGCTGGGTTCAGACTAGCCCTCCCCTACCGCACTGGCGCTGGGTTCAGACTATCCCTCCCCTACCACACTGGCGCTGGGTTTAGACTAGCCCTCCCCTACTGCACTGGCGCTGGGTTCAGACGGCCACACGTGTAGATCTGCACCTAGAGAATTTAAAAAGAGCTAGTAGTGACAGGTAGTAGTTAGGAGTTGCACTTGGGTGGTTGCCAGTTTTAATCCTTAACGGCTGTAGCACACATGAATATATGGGTGTATGGAGTTAGTAAAGGTGTTAGTTATCCAGGATGTGAGTGTGTGTCATGTTCTCCACTGAAATCAGGTAGTAACTCTACCCAGGTAGCTGGTCTTTGGCTGAATGTGAGCAGTTCTGACCCGTATAGTCAGGCCATGTGGAAAAGCCTGTTTGAGTGCCTGCAGAAGCCCAACAGCCCGAGTCACGTTAGCATTAGCATTTCCTTCTGCGCGTCTTTAAATCCCCCTCGTATCAAGCCCTACTAATCGATAAGGAGAGTGTGAGCGCTGTGCTAGCTGTGGAGCAGGGAGCCTGTTGGGCAGATGCAGGCTGTGCTGTGGAACCTGATTGGTGGGCCGTGTTACTGGGTAGGATTGGGGAAGGCCTGACTCACAGCTGTGCTTTCACTGGCTGAGCTACAGAGTTGCCAGTCCGGTCACAGGGTAGCTGTCGTGTGTGTGGGCGGAGTTAAATCTGCAGTTACCGCAGGTGACGGACCAGCGACTAATAGCAAACACACGGCTGTACACTCACATTTTATCCAAGGAGCACACATGCTAATACATCCCAATCAGCAGATGTGCTCCGAAATTATTTTCCAGTTAGCACGCGTCGGTTTTCAGGAGCAAATGCTCCTAAAATGGGCGCACTGGAGGGCCCTGGAACATGAATACTGCATTGGTGCCGTGCGGCGTGTGCCATATGCTGTGTGCCGCGTGGCGTGTAGTGGGCTGCTTCAGTCCTGCGTTGTAGCACTTTATGATGAGCTGAAGCCTGCGTTGCTGCTGAAGTAGAGCAGCACCCCCAGTGTGCCACATCTGATACATTTGTTTGGGGTGATCTTCTGTTTTCTCTCTCACACATGCTGTTTTTGTGTGAGGACGTGTCAGAAAGGGCACTGGAACCTATGAATACACGACAGTTTGAGATTGTGCTGACTATACCCGTACCCCAGAATACATGAACGCTGTGCGTGTATATGTAACGTATGTGTGTGTGTGTGCGTGTGTGTATATAACGTGTGTGTGTATATGTAACGTGTGTGTGTGCGTGCATGTGTGTGTGTATAACGCGTGTGTGTGCGTGTGTATAACGCACGTGCGGTGCATGTGTGTGTGTGTGTGTATAACGCGTGTGTGTATATGTAACGTGTGTGTGTGCGTGCATGTGTGTGTGTATAACGCGTGTGTGTGTGTGTGTGTGTGTGTGTGCTGCAGAACTGGAGCGCCCTCTGACCGAGCCGCAGATCCGGGTGGTCTGCAAGCAGACTCTGGACGCCCTGGCCTACCTGCATGAGAACAAGGTCATCCACAGGGACCTGAAAGCAGGGAACATCCTCTTCACGCTGGAGGGGGATATCAAACTGGGTGAGCAGCGTCCTCCGCGGTGCCTTCCCTTTTCAGAGTCTGACAGGAAGTCCCCCCCGTCCGACAGGAAGTCCCACCATCCAACAGGAAGTCCCCCCGTCCAGCCACAGGCCGAGTTCTTCATGCTAACGACTGTAGCTGTGCGTGCTGGGAAGCCAGCGTAGGGGAAAGATCCGCGGGCCGTCGCCGTCCGGTGGCAGATATTTCAGCTCTGCTGGGCTGGGCTCCGGCCCGGTGGCAGATATTTCAGCTCTGCTGGGCTGGGTTCCGGCTCGGTGCTGTGAACGGTGTGATTGGAGCCTTTATTTGGGCGGGGAGGTCACCTGGGCTGGTCTCTCAGGTGTTCAGCAGGAAGGCAGTGTTCTGCAGGGCTGTGTAGCACAATCACAGGCTCTCAGTCCTCTCTGCTGCCCAGCTGGCATTAAGGCTGCTTGAGTAGAGGATAAACCAGCATTCATCTTCAGTATTGTGCTCCTGTATTCATGTCTTATATGTAAAAAGAGTTTACCGAATAATAATTTGTTCATTCCATTGTTTTCAGTTAATTTTTTTCAGTTGATACATTTTTATAGTATAGGAAAAAACATAAAAGCATTTGATCTTCTAGTACAAACGAACTGGGTTTAAAAAGCGTCTTGCAGGAAAAGAAAAAAAAAAAGCAGGATTTCCTGTTCGGCTGACAGGACAGATAAGAACTGTTTGTGTGGAAAGGTGTGAGTTTTCGGATGAAAAATGGAAACGTGTTGAAACGTATCTTATGTTTGCCATTAGCCGTGTTCGGTAGAGGTCTCTACCCTCTCTGTTAAAGCCTCAGTGCAGTTTAAGGGCTGGTCTGGGGTTCAGAGCTGGGGCATGTCTGTGGAAACAGGAAGTGCCCCATCCCCTGTGGAAACAGGAAGTGCCCCATCCCCTGTGGAAACAGGAAGTGCCCCATCCCCTGTGGAAACAGGAAGTGCCCCGTCCCCTGTGTAAACAGGAAGTGCCCTGTCCCCTGTGTAAACAGGAAGTGCCCTGCCCACTGTGGGAACAGGTAGTGCCCCATCCCCTGTGGGAACAGGAAGTGCCCCGTCCCCTGTGGGAACAGGAAGTGCCCCGTCCCCTGTGGAAACAGGAAGTGCCCCGTCCCCTGTGGAAACAGGAAGTGCCCCGTCCCCTGTGGAAACAGGAAGTGCCCCATCCCCTGTGGAAACAGGAAGTGCCCCATCCCCTGTGGAAACAGGAAGTGCCCCATCCCCTGTGGAAACAGGAAGTGCCCCGTCCCCTGTGTAAACAGGAAGTGCCCTGTCCCCTGTGTAAACAGGAAGTGCCCTGCCCACTGTGGGAACAGGTAGTGCCCCGTCCCCTGTGGGAACAGGAAGTGCCCCGTCCCCTGTGGGAACAGGAAGTGCCCCGTCCCCTGTGGGAACAGGAAGTGCCCTGTCCGAGGTGTGTGCAGTGTGTAACTGGCTTTCTGACAGCTGATGTCTTGATGGATGATGAGCTGAAACATTAGAACATGGCATGTTTGGCAGCGGTGCTGTTATAGTTGTTCAGAAAGGTAGAGCTGTTCAGTCAGGTGTCATACCTGTGTGTTATTATAGTTTAGGTGTCATACCTGTGTGTTATTATAGTTTAGGTGTCATATCTGTGTGTTATTCTTCAGTAAGGAGGGGTGTTCAGTGCTGCAGTCAGGTGTCATATCTGTCTGTTATTATAGTTTAGTAAGGAGGGGTGCTCAGTGCTACAGTCAGGTGTCATATCTGTCTGTTATTATTCTTCAGTAAGGAGGGGTGCTCAGTGCTACAGTCAGGTGTCATACCTGTGTGTTATTATAGTTTAGGTGTCATATCTGTGTGTTATTATAGTTTAGGTGTCATATCTGTGTGTTATTGTTCTTCAGTAAGGAGGGGTGCTCAGTGCTGCAGTCAGGTGTCATATCTGTCTGTTATTATAGTTCAGTAAGGAGGGGTGCTCAGTGCTACAGTTAGGTGTCATATCTGTGTGTTATTATTCTTCAGTAAGGAGGGGTGCTCAGTGCTACAGTCAGGTGTCATATCTGTGGTGGCTCTGGCTGCATGTTTGAAGGTTTAGTCACTCTTGGCACACACCCTGTCACTGAACCTGACACTGACCCGGACCTGCGTTCCCTTCCAGCCGATTTCGGCGTGTCGGCCAAGAACACAAAAACCCTGCAGAGGAGAGATTCCTTTATCGGGACGCCTTACTGGTGAGTCAGAGTTCTGCCTGTTCTGAGTGTGTGTGTCACCTGCTGCCCTGCGTCGTGTGTGTGTGTGTGTGTGTGTGTGTCACCTGCTGCCCTGTATCATGTGTGTTTGTGTGTGTGTGTGTGTGTGTGTGTGTCTGTCACCTGTTGCCCTGTATTGTGTGTGTGTGTGTGTATGCGTGTGTGTGTGGCATGCGTGTATGTGAGTGTGTGTTTGTGCGTATGTGTGTCCTGTAATCTGCCTTTTCCATGCGTCTTAAATGAGTTGATCTGCTGTAGATGTAGAGCTTCTTTACCAAACAAGTCACGGCTCATTGTAGCTCCGCCCATTGTGGGGTTCGTGAATGGTAAAGCCTCACCGGTGTTAAATAGTCCCGCGTTCGTCCACAGGATGGCGCCAGAGGTGGTGATGTGCGAGACCTCCAAGGACCGACCCTACGACCACAAGGCGGACATCTGGTCCCTGGGGGTGACGCTGATCGAGCTGGCGCAGATCGAGCCCCCCAACCACGAGATGAACCCCATGAGAGTGCTGCTGAAGATCGCCAAATCGGAGCCCCCCACCCTGATGCAGCCGTCGCGATGGTCAGCCGCCTCGCTGTTCTCCTCCTTTGATCTCCTCCGCTGTTCTCCTCTGCTGTTCTTCACTGTTCTCCTCTGCTGTTCTCCACTGTTCTCCTCTACTGTTCTCCTCCGCTGATCTCCTCCGCTGTTCTCCTCTGCTGTTCTCCACTGTTCTCCTCCGCTGTTTTCCTCCGCTGCTCTCCTCCGCTGTTCTCCACTGTTTTCCTCCGCTGTTCTCCCCAAGCTCGCTGCTCTCCTTCACTGTTCTCCTCCATTGTTCTTCACTGTTCTCCTCCGCTGTTCTTCACTGTTCTCCTGTGGTGCTCTCCACTGTTCTCCTCGCTGCTCTCCTCCGCTGCTCTCCTCACTGTACTCCTCTGCTACTCTCTTCCACTGTTCTCCTTCGCTGCTCTCCTTCGCTGCTCTCCTCCCAATGTGCCGTCTCCTAAACGCGCTGCAGTCAGAGTGAACGCCAGCCTGGCTGTTCGCTCGCTAAACCAGCGGTTTTTATTAGCGATATGAGGCTGCATGGACGCCGCGGAGCACAGGTGTCAGACTTCAGTCCCGAAGGGCCGCAGCGTCTGCTGCTTTTCTGGGTCCTCTCGCCGATCGGCTGCAGGACCAACGCGCTTTGTTCTCCAGGCCTAATCGGCTGCGGATTGACAGGAAACCGCAAAAATCTGCAGACGCTGCGGCCCTGTAGGAATTTAGTCTGGCGTCCCTCCCAACAGGGGCTGTCAGCCTCATTGGAACTGGTAACACGACCTCCCAGGTGAATCGATTCGCCCGGCTGACTCGATTCGCCCGGCTGACTCGATTCGCCCGGCTGACTCGAGCGAGTCGCTCGGTGACGCGGGCGACTCCCTCCCGCGCGGGTGGGGGCTTTTATGAATCTGAGGTGTCGTGTCTCCCTGGCAGGTCTCCGGAGTTCAGCGACTTCCTGAGGAAGTGCCTGGATAAGAATGTGGACAACCGCTGGAGCACAGCCCAGCTCCTGCAGGTAAACCCGTCACACCACACCCGTCAGAGGAATCCACTACACTGCATTCCCACCCATCACAGGACTACATTACATTCCAGTACATTACAGCCCATTACAATACATTATGTGTATTTAGCAGAAGCTGTAACCCAGAGAGCGTAATGTAGCACAAGCCCTTCTGTAAGTACATGTGAGGCTTTTATGAGCAGCAGCTCAGGATCTGGCTAACAGCATTCCCTGGCCAGCGAGTGAATGCACAACATCACTTAAAGCACAGAGTGTGGCTTACTGTAAGCACGCGCAGATAGCATCCGTTCGGAGCCGTGAGAAACCACTGGACTTTGAGCCGAAATGGTGCGGGCCCTGCTGTGTCTGTGGGGAGCCGGGGCACCTGCGGTCCACAGTCGCCTGCAGTTGCCTGCAGTTTGGCGGTAACTGAGTGGCTCGGCAGAGTAACGCTGCGTTCTCGCTGAGTCCGGCGAACGGGTCCGATGTGAACCCCGCCCCCGGTCACCTGCGCGTGTTTCTGAAGGCACTCCTGCTGTAGTTATCACCTGCCTGTCAATCGGGGGCTCCACACTGAGAGAAAATAAAACAAGAGAGAGTTTATGACAGAGAGATGCATCGACCACCAGCAGATTGAGAGATGGAGTGTATTTTTATTGAATTTTAGTTTCCTTTTGTAATAAACTGATGTAAAACCACAGTGAGCCACCTAGTACTCAGATGGTGAAGTTTCATTTTGAAAGCAGGTTAGTTTATATGAAAGGGGGCGTGTCCTATGTTCTTATCCCAGATAAGCCCCTCCCCCGCAGCGATCCGGATGTCGTACCGCCGTCTCGGACAGACGTCCGTGTGCGTGAGGCCGGACGCTTTGTGCCTGCTGGCGAGCACGCGCTCCTTCTGTCCCCGTTTAACTGGCCTACGGGGAACCGGACGTGTCCTTCGGTCAGTGGACACACACAGACACACACACGCCAACGCTTCCCGCGTGGTGCGCGTTGCGTTCACGCCCGACCGCGCTGAACGAGAGTGAAAATGCGGACCGGAACATCGCCACCGGCGGCGTTCTCCGAATCCCAGAACCCTCCCCTGCTGAGTCCTGTTGTGCGTTTCGTTCAGAAAGCTGGTCGAGAGAAGCCGTCTGCTGTTTTGTTTAGATCCGTATTAACGCTGGGCAGCGGTGTTTATTTCTGCACACGAGACGTAATACCGGCCCGTAGATCACACGCGCGTGATAGCCGCGGAGTTCGCGGAAAACCACATTACGCGCGTAGTAAACGAGCGACCGGGTCGTTAAACACGTCTTTGAACTCCGTGTCGTCTGATTTTTTTCGCTCCGGTATCGTTTCTCCTCGGTGTCCAGCGCGAGGCGTTTATAATTCTACAAACGCGGCGTCGTGCAGTAGTAGAGCACGTTGTGTCAATGGCGGGCTGAGGGGAAAAGCAGCCTGGCTCATTTGCGTGTGCGTATCGGATTGTTAACGCGGGGTGGCGAATCGCGTTACCCTGGGCGCATAAGGGGAAAGATGAGTTGGTTCTGCTTTGATACGGAATCGACGTCGCGCTTTCCAGACCGACTTGACCTGGGAGTATGATTTCCACGACGACGTGGACGGGACATTCCTCAGACCCGCTCGAGGATCCCGACGGCTTGTTATTACGGGAGAGCTGTTATTACGAAAGCCGCCAGGCTTTGACTCATTCTTTCTGAAGTGCGCGTTCGGAGACCGGTGAAGCGGAGTGGAAAATTCCCTGACGCTTTTGCGCCCTCCTGTGGCGAGACGGTGGTACTGCAGAAAGCTCAGTCGCTCAGCCGTGGATCAGTTACTGACTGAGGAAGTTCTGCATACAGACCAGGGCCTTCATTGCTGTCAAATGTCAGATTTTATGTACAAGAAGAAAATGTTCTGGTGCATTCTCCCTCCCTCCCCTCTCAGATACATATAATTACTGATGGTAACAGAGCATATTTTATTTATGCCTGCTGTTCCTTAATACGAGGGTGTACATACAGAACCCATGTGGACAGAATTTCCAAACACATACAGCTAGTAGAATGCGTTTCTACTCACTGTGAATGAAATGGTGGTTAGTTTCAGAGGACTGGTCAGGGTTAGCCTGAGCGTTAAGTTTGTACCATGATTACCTTCAGAGAATAGCTTAGGAGCGCAGAATGACACGTGGCAGGTCTGTATACAGTCAGACACAACGAAACGAGGAAAAGGAAGAAACCACAAGCTTGCGTTGCACTTTCTGAGATACCTTATGCCTTATCTTTTTGGAGCTAGATAATTTTTTTAGCTGAGTAATATAGTAAAATACTGTATATTCCATCTGGTACCTAATTGGCTGTTGAACAGAAGCGCAGAAGCGCTGAAAGTTTTGGGTCCGATACTGAAACAGTGTTTACCCCCTAACCCTAACCCTCCACACATCACCCTGTGTATATTCCAGCTGATACCTGATTGGCTGTTGAACGCAAGTGCTTTAAGTTTTGGGTCCGATACTGAAACAGTGTTTACCCCCTAACCCTAACCCTCCACACATCTCCCTGTGCATCTTCCAGCTGATACCTGATTGGCTGTTGAACGCAAGTGCTTTAAGTTTTGGGTCCGATACTGAAACAGTGTTTACCCCCTAACCCTAACCCTCCACACATCTCCCTGTGCATCTTCCAGCTGATACCTGATTGGCTGTTGAACGCAAGTGCTTTAAGTTTTGGGTCCGATACTGAAACAGTGTTTATCCCCTAACCCTAACGCTCCACCCGTCTCCCTGTGCATATTCCAGCCGATACCTGATTGGCCGTTGAACAGAAGCGCTGAAAGTTTTGGGCCCGGTACTGAAGCAGAGTGTTTACCACCTAACACTGACCCTCCGCCCATCTCTCCCCCACACAGCACCCGTTCGTCTCCAGCGTGACGAACAGCAGGCCGGTCAGGGAGCTGATCGCCGAGGCCAAAGCAGAAGTCACCGAGGAGATCGAGGAGAACAAGGAGGAAGAGGAGGACGAAGAGCCGGAGCCGCAGCTGGTGAGTAATAGCCCACTTTTTTTTTTGAAGTCAGTTTCCATGGCAACAAGAACGTTTTCATGAACAGTTCACTGCATTAGACAGTTTTTTTGTATCCTTTATTATAGCTTTTTTTATTATTACTTGTGTAGTAAATGCAATGTCCTAATGTTTTTATCATTGCAGAATTTGTGGGTTTCAACATTAAAGGACATTCATTTACATTTAGAAGTTCTCAGACATTTTTATCCAGAGAAACTTACATTTACTTTCTTCTTCTTATACAATTTCAGTGCATTTATACAGTTAGATATCTTACTGAAGCAGTACAGGTGAAGTGCCTCGCTCAAGAGCACAACGCCAGTGCCCAGCTGGGATGTGAACATGTTACGAGCCCAGTTCCGTAGCTATCATATTACACTGGCACCCCCATTACTGAGCCCATTTAGTGCAGACTCTTATCCAGGGGGACTTACATCCGGTGCGTTCAAATGGGTTAGAGCGACTGTATCTGTAGCTAACAGTCAGAGTCCGTAACAGTGCAGCAGGAAGAAGCTTTACTCTTGGCTTATGTAGACGAGAGCAAGTGTAGCGTTAGCTAGCATGCTAGCAGTACCTGCTGTCTGAATCGAGACCAAGTGTAGCGTTAGCTAGCATGCTAGCAGTACCTGCTGTCTCTGAATTGAGAGCAAGTGTAGCGTTAGCTAGCATGCTAGCAGTATCTGCTGTCTCTGAATTGAGACCAAGTGTAGCGTTAGCTATTGAAGGCATGTGGCGGGTCCTGGGTGAGCGACGCTTCTGTTGCCTATAACTTCCGCTTCAGAGCATCAGAGGGAAAAAAGGTGAAATTTCAATGGGCAGCACAGTCATTTTAAAATGGCACCGATATGAAGCAGTGAAATCTGTGTTGTGATTCAGTCTGGTAGGACTACTATCCGGGGAACCGGTGCCGTAGTGGTACTGGGTTTCGGTCCCCGTCCTTGGTCTTATGTAGCCTCCCTGGTGGCGTGTGTGCGTCTAACGCTCGGGCCGTACGTTTGCGCCCCCTGCAGGCCGTGCCCGGGCACAAGCGCGCCCCGTCGGAAGGCAGCGTCGGGAGCTCGGAGGACGAGAAGCTGTCGCAGTCCGCCTCCATCCTGGAGTCCGTCTCGGAGAAGGCGGAGCCGGACGTCTCCAGCGACAGGCTGTCGGACGAGGGCATCGGCGCCAGCGAGCCGGAGCATGGCGAGAGCGACGCCGGGAACGAGGCCGCCGGGGAGGGGGCGGAGCCCGCCGGGGAGAGGGCGGAGCCTGCCGGGGAGGGGGCGGAGCCAGACGCCAGGCCGGCTCCGGAGGGAGTGGGAGAGGAGGAGAAGAAGAGCGAGCCCCAGGAGGAGAGGACTCCAGAGGTCCCAGCGGAGGAAGGGAGGGGGGCCCCTGCACAGGAGGGGGCTGAGGGTGAGGCCGAGGAGCCCTCAGCTTTGGGAGCGAAGGGCAGCCCTGCCAAAGGAGCCGCGGAGGGTCCCAGCACCACGCCCAGCCAGAAGGACCAGGAGGAAGCGTCCAAGGAGAAGGGGGAGGAGGAGCAGAAACCTTCAGAAGAGGAGGTCAGCGTGAGGGAGGCAGCTCCAGCAGAGGGTGGGGCTGAGGCTCCTGGGGGCGGAGCCAAAGCTGCGGAGGAGGCAGCCCCGCCTCCCAGCGAGCCCCCTGGGCTGGCCCAGGTGACCATCACCGTGACCGAGCCGGAGAAGAGCCCGGAGGAGGCTACCCCGGCCCCCACCCCAGCCGGAGAGAAGGTGCCGGAAGAGGAGGCAGAGAACGCAGAGGTGAAAGAAGAGATGAAGGAAGAGGAAGAAAAAGCGAAGGAGACTGAGGCGGTGAAAGTGGAGAAAGTGGCTTGGGTAGTGGAGGAGGAGAGGGCCGCGCCGGTGGAGAAGGAGAAGGAGAAGGAGAAGGAGAAAGAGAAGGATTCGGACTCCGGCAGCAGCTCCACGACCGAAAACAACAACGCGGACACGAACCTGTCCATCTCCAGCTTCCTCAGCAAGAACAAGGAGACCGGCTCTGTGTCCATCCAGGTAACACCCCCCGTCTGGCCTCCTCTGGGCCTGCGTTTGAGACCTGGCTATAATTACATTACGTTACACTCTGTTAGCTGAGTGGCTTACAGAACGTAGCGAGTAAGAACGCTGAAACAGGCTGATTGTGGAGAGCAGGGGCCGGTTGGGCCAGTGTGTGTGGGCATTGGCCGGATTGAGCATAGGCTCCATCTTTCCCCGCGCAGGACACCAAGCGGCAGAAGAAGACCCTGAAGAAGACCCGTAAGTTCATGGTGGACGGTGTGGAGGTCAGCGTCACCACGTCGAAGATCGTGACGGACCACGACACCAAAAACGAAGAGATGAGGTTCCTCAGGTATGGAGTTACGCTGTGGAATTATAGAGAAAAGCTGCATCACTGTGTAAATCCATTCATAAGTCAGTGTGTAAATCTATGCATAAATCAGTGTGTAAATGAGTGCATAAATCAGTGTGTAGTTCTATGCATAAATCAGTGTGTAAATGAGTGCATAAATCAGTGTGTAAATCTATGCATAAATCAGTGTGTAGATCTATGCATAAATCAGTGTGTAAATCTATGCATAAATCAGTGTGTAAATGGGTGCATAAAGCAGTGTGTAGACCTGTGCATAAATCAGTGTGTAAACGAGTGCGTACATCAGTGCGTACATGAGTGCGTAAATTTGTGTAAATCGGAGCGTAAATCAGTGTAAATGAGTGTGTAAATTTGTGCGTAAATGAGTGTGTAAATTTGTGCGTAAATCAGTGCATAAATCAGTGTGTAAATGAGTGCGTAAATCAGTGTGTAAATGAGTGCGTAAATCAGTGCCTAAATGAGTGTGTAAATCAGTGTGTAAATTTGTGCATAAATGAGTGTGTAAATCAGTGTGTAAATGAGTGCGTAAATCAGTGCCTAAACGAGTGCGTAAATCAGTGCGTAAATCAGTGTGTAAGACGGTGCTGTTGGCGGCTGTGCTCTGGCAGGCGGCAGGAGCTGCGGGAGCTGAGGCTGTTGCAGCGGGAGGAGCAGAAAGCGCAGCAGCAGCTCAGCAACAAGCTGGAGCAGCAGAAGGAGCACATCTTCCGCCGCTTCGAGCAGGAGATGACGGTGAGTCCCCCTCCGCATCCTCGGAACTACATTTCCCATGAGCCTCCGCTCTTACCCCGTGTGTTTATGCCATATTTGTAGAGCAGGAATTTCCTCATTTTGTGGCAGACTTGCCAGAAATGCATTTACAAACTGTCTGCTGTGATGTCGGCGTTATTCCTATTAAAAATGCCCTTATTACAGATCCAGTGGCTTGTAGATAGCTCCCTGTTGAAAGGGCCTTTCCCACTCCTAACTGAATAACGTGGATTTAAAAAGTACAGAAGTATACCTATTGGTTATGAAGCCATAAACTTGACGGCTGTGCCTTCCCATGAACCCCTCAGGGTAAGAAGCGGCAGTACGACCAGGAGGTGGAGAACCTGGAGAAGCAGCAGAAGCAGACCATCGAGCGGCTGGAGCAGGAGCACACCAGCCGGCTGCGGGACGAGGCCAAGCGCATCAAGGCCGAGCAGGACAAGGAGCTGTCCAAGTTCCAGAGCGTGATGAAGAACCGCCGGAAAGAGGTGGGGAACCGCCTAACGGAGCTGTGGGACACGCCCAACACTGCTGCAGGACACGCCCACACTGCTGTAGGACACGCCCAACACTGCTGCAGGACACGCCCACACTGCTGTAGGACACGCCCACACTGCCATAGGACACGCCCAACACTGCTACAGGACACGCCCACACTGCTACAGGGCACGCCCTCACTGCTGCAGGACACGCCCACACTGCTGTAGGACACGCCCACACTGCCATAGGACACGCCCAACACTGCTGCAGGACACGCCCAACACTGCTGCAGGACACGCCCACATGCTGTATGACACGCCCACACTGCCGTAGGGCACGCCCACACTGCTGTATGACACACCCACACTACTGTAAGACACGCCCACACTGCTGTATGACACACCCACATTGCCGTAGGGCACGCCCACACTGCTGTATGACACACCCACACTGATGTAAGACACGCCCACACTGCCATAGGGCACGCCCAACACTGCTGTATGACACACCCACACTGCTGTAAGACACGCCCACACTGCCGTAGGGCACGCCCACACTGCTGTAAGACACGCCCACACTGCTGTATGACACACCCACACTGCCGTAGGGCACGCTGGTTGTTGCCATATTGATGGGTCTCAGGCTGCTGTAATCTCTGCTTTCTGGTGCTGGCTCTCTTAATTCCTCATTATCACCGCTGCCTCAGTGCCACACCTCTCCCTGCCTCGCTGTTATCCGATCGCTAAGCACTCTGGGTGGTAATACAGCTGAAGGTGTAAAAGAGGTGACCGCTCGCCCTCAGATCCAGGGGCCTGGCTGTTCCGCAGCTGTTCATTGGCCGGTCTGAGACTTCATGAACCGCTGATGTAGGTGGAGCTTCCATATGCCTGCAGTCATTGGCTCATTTTCCTGTGTGGTGCATTACGATTGGTTCAGATCAGAGTCATTGCTGGTACATGACAGCCCCACATATTTTGGGGTTCATGAACGCTCTCCCTTACATCGTACAGTTTTAACCTGAAACTGACAGAAATATTGTGAAGTAGTATTTAGATGATGTTTTGAAGCGTCACTTCTGTCACTGCGTCATTTAATTAGTAAGATTTGTCCTAGTTTCTGCTGTTGCTTCTCATATGGACTGCTGTACCTTACTTAGGTTTTCGGGCGCAAACTGGTTTGAGGGTGTTTCTGGGGAGACTGAGCAGCCGTGTGTCCTCGGCTGTGATGCATGCTCTTCAGTTCCTCCGCACCGTTGAGATTTTAACAGGACGTATGAGTGGCGGCATGTGTGTGTCCTGTTCAGTTGCATTAGCCTCAAGATAATATTGGGGTTGTATCAGCATCGGCCAATAAACTTGCAGCTCCTTTCTCTGTACGGGCCAATGAGTTGAGATTACGGCTGCTATGGTAACGCTGCAAGCGTGCGCCAGAGAGGTGAAAGATGCTGTCAATTAAGTGAAAATATCTTGTTCAGAAAGTTTCATAGTCATCTGAACCTCTTTATATATTTTTTTATTTTTAAGCTTTACTGGCATTTTTCCTTCATCGGCGAATATCTGTTCTCATCTGCTTCTATTAATATGGAAACTGGTTTGCAGTTTGCATGTGTGCTATAATATAAAACATCAGCCACTACGGCTAGACTACTGCTACATACCTGTTTTTGATATCGATCCCAGAATGCCTTGCGTTCCTAACTGGCTTGCAGTGTGGAAACACGGGAAGCAGAGTAATCTGCTCTTGCCTGGTTGTGTGATTCAGGAACACCTACATGTTCTGGGGTGGTGTGGAGCAAGGTTTCTCTGATACAAGCGGTACCATTACACACAGGCCTATTATAATAAATGCATGGCTTTCGCTCGGGATTGGCTGGACTGTCTGCTAATCTAAAATGAATATGGCAACAACAGTGAGTGACAGCTCTTGTTATTAGCATTATGCAGCTAGATATTTGTTTTTGTCAGGAGAATTTGTCAAATGTTCTGTGTTTATTTGTTTATGTAAAATAAAAATCCTAGCACTGTTATGCTAGTGCAGTTAGCTTATGCAGATAAGTATTTGTATAACACTGTCTAATAGTCATACTTGCTGTTTTTGATGCTGTAGTTCTTGTGTAATGTGCTGTATTTCATGTGCATGTGTGGTAACGGGAACTCGTACGGTGTGTGGGGGTGTGCGATCTGGTTATGGTGGTGGGATGGTATGGAAAGCCAGAAGGGTCATATTTCTCCTGGTTTTCCCTGGAATCTTAATTCTAAAAATACATCGCCTGCCATTGTAACATAATCGAGTGGTGTTTATTTTCGCGTGGTGGCGTTTTGTTAACGGCGGATGACGTATTTTAGGAATTGAGACACCAGGGAAAACCAGGCGAATTGTGACCCTCTTGGCTTTCCATAGGATGGTGCTGTCAGCTCTTCAAGACTTGGGTTCATCTGGCAAAAAACCTTACCGTGATTGAAGGCTTATCTCCCCTCCCTGCCTCTCCCGTCCTCTCTGTAGTCAGGTGCACGCTGACATATCATTGGACAGCACGACCCAACGAATCACGTGCCAGGATTTGAATTGCGATAATAAATCTGTTGTAAATCTGCACTGGCAAAGGCATCTCAGCTAAGTTGGGATGCCGGCCGCTGGAACAGGAGAAACTGCAGCCGTCTGCACTCCTGTGCACAGTGGAGAGTGTCACTGTGCACCCGCAACCGTTCACAAGAGCGCTTTGGACTCCTCCTCCAAAGAGCTGGGGCTGTAGGACTGGCTTTGGCGTTAACAGGTTAACATCTTCCCTTCCGCGACTCTACGGTCGAAACCCTAACGCTGACTAAGCTCTTCCCGGGAATCGGTTGCTCCCTTCATTTCCGGAACTTTCCTCCTCTTCCTCCCGGGATCTTTCCTTCCAGAGGTGATCGGGGTTTGATTCTGCGGCGGTGATCGGACGCTTTTCTGTCTCTGCGGCGCTGTTTCGGGGAGTAACGGCACTGAGCCGCGTAACCGGGCTGCTCTGCGCTTTTGCGTCTAACATGGCCGCCGTGACGGACGCCCGCGAGGCTCTTTCCCACGGTCTGCGTGCTCACGCTGTAGGTGAAGCAGGAAGTGAGCCAGTCGCCCAAACACATGAGGAGAGATCTCATGAAACGGATAAAGGAAGACCTGTCAGTCCAGCAGCACGAAGAGGTAAAGCCCTGCCTTTCCCAGCCTCCTTAACTACGCTCTTCTACGCTCAATTACGCTCTTCTCCAGCTCAACTATGCTCTTCTCCTGCTCAACTACGCTCTTCTACGCTCAACCACGCTCTTCTCCCACTCAACTACGCTCTTATCCAGCTTAAATCTGCTCTTCTCCAGCTCAACTACGCTCTTCTCCAGCTCAACTACGCTCTTCTCCAGCTCAGCTACGCTCTTATTAAGCTCAGCCACGCTCCTCTACACTCAACTACGCTGTTCTCCAGCTCAGCTACGTTCTTCTCCAACTCAACTACGCTCTTCTCCTGCATAACTACGCTCTTCTCCTGCTCAACTACTCTCTTCTCCAGCTCAACTACGCTCTTCTCCAGCTCAGCTACGCTCTTATTAAGCTCAGCCACGCTCCTCTACACTCAACTACGCTGTTCTCCAGCTCAGCTACGTTCTTCTCCAACTCAACTACGCTCTTCTCCTGCATAACTACGCTCTTCTCCTGCTCAACTACTCTCTTCTCCAGCTCAACTACGCTCTTCTCCAGCTCAGCTACGCTCTTATTAAGCTCAGCCACGCTCCTCTACACTCAACTACGCTGTTCTCCAGCTCAGCTACGTTCTTCTCCAACTCAACTACGCTCTTCTCCTGCATAACTACGCTCTTCTCCTGCTCAACTACTCTCTTCTCCCGCTCATCTACGCTCTTCTCCAACAAAACTACGCTCCTCTCCCGCTCATCTACGCTCTTCTCCCCTTCCAAGAGTCCCCTCATTTCACACGCGTTCATCTGTCTGCACGTTCTTAAATGAGCTTAACGAACCTCGGCAGGGGTCCCCGGAGGTGTAATATCGCATATTGCGCTGGTAGGTCAGGGGCCGGCCTATCGGTCGGCAGGCCGGTTACTAACTGCACCGCACGCCTGCACGTTTACCGCCGCGTGGAAAGACTGACACCTGATAACCGCGACGCTAACCGAGCGAGTAGACCCCGAAGAGCTCCTGACCGGAACCTTCCCGCGCTTCTGTCCCAGCATTCCCGGCTCCCCATCCCACCTCCAGTCCCCAGGTGTATGTGGTGCTGTGTGGAGGGGTGGGAGCGGGCGAGGGGGGGGTGGTCCTGGTTTGGTTTTCAGCACGGTGCTGATTTCGGGGAGTCCCGTCTCTTCTGACCCGCAGGCCGTGGCCCAGGTTATGGTACAGTCTTTTCAGGTGTCCTCGTGCACTCTCTTCAACGCTCAGATGCAGGATGTAAGTGGCACCCTTCCCTCTTCCCTCCCCCCTCACTCCCTCTCTCCCTCCCTCTCTCTCTCTCTCCCTCCCTCTCTCAGGGCTCACATGTGCTCTTCTCTGGTTCAGCACTGAATGTGTGCAAAAAAAAAAAAGTTTCACTATGTGTGGGCTAAGTGGAAAACCAAAGATGCAGGACTAGAATGTCCATCAATTTTATTCATTTTTATTGCTGCTGCTTCTTATTATTTATTTTTGCCACACTAAACTGGCTTGGGTCAAAAAAAGTTACTCTTACGCCAATAAATAGATTTTTTGAAGTGACTAGAAGCGATTGTTGGGATGAAGGAGTGCATCATTTTAGTGTCTCTGATATTCCTGTCCTGTCCCCTGACTAAAGCTCTGATGAAGGCATTTTTGCCTGCTGGTTATATTAAAACTGGAGCGCAAAAGTTGGAGAGTCAGATAGTCAGATAAATCATCTTGAGTGGTGATGCCGAGATCTGCCTCAGCAATGCTGCCCAAATCAGCCCCAGCAGTGCTGCCCAAATTAGTCCCAGCAATGGCAAGCGCTAAAAATGAAGATGGCACATGTGAGCAAAGCCGTGTTGTTTTGGAGTGCTGTCACTGGTTGTTGCAGTGGCCTTTTCTGAGTGTTTCCTCCTAAAAAATGTTTGAATATTTTCTACAAACGTTTCTTCAGTCGCACCGATCTCTGTCCCACTGGCTCGACGTTCAGCTGAAAGTTGACGATGGATTATAATTAAGAATGGGAGTCCTTGGGACTCATTTTGAGTTCAGCCTTTGACTTGATCGGCTTGGCTTTTTTCTCACTATCTTTGGTCGTGTGAAATCCAGAACATGCTCTACAGAATGCAGCCATGACAATATCAAATGACATTTGTGTCATTAAGTCTGAATGCTAAAATTAGGCGAGTTTTACTGTGGTAGCTCATGCATAATTTTGCTACGTTTAGCATCCAGCCACCCATGAAGCCACCATATGCATAACTGTGTGGGGTGTGCCTCGTGTGGTGTAGCCCGTAGAGCGCTTTCCATATGCTCATTGCGAACCGCGACGTCGACGGTTCGAGTCCGACCGCCGACCTTTGTCGCACGTCTCTCCCTCTCTCTCCTCCTAGTTCTTCCTGTCTCTCTACACTGATCTATCAAATAAAGCTGAAAAAGCACACAAAAAAACATGAGTCTGTGCGATACTATCACTTCTTTAAATGTAAGAGATTTACTCCAAGCTCGAGTCACTGAGTTATTGCCGTGATTCACTCTTTATGATAAAGTTCCTCTTTATTCACTTGCTCTTCAGCATAGCCACGTTTATTGTGAATGATATACCCACTGAGTCTGATTTTAACAGACCACATGCTTTTTTCACATTTAAATGTGAGTTCCTGAAGAAAAATATTATTATAGTTATTATTATGACTATTATTGATGTCAGAAATATAAAATAGTTTGATTTTAAAATATATAACATTCTATTTTATAATAAAAATAAAGTATTTTACAGTTTGATATAAAATATCCGGAAAACAAGATTCCTCAGCATTGACTAAAATTTAAAAAAAGCCTCAAAAGGTGGAGCAAATAAGACAACACAAACATACTCTGCTTGTGGATTTGGGTGGGTAAGAAAAGTCTAATATTTAAATAATCATGTTTAACAACTGAAGGAAGAGAGTGAATGTAGTGAGTTTCAATATTGTGAGTTCCGGTTCTATTCTACGATGAGCTACTCTTAAAATATATTTTAAAACTGTTAGCCTAAAGTTCCTTACTGCCTCTCCTCGTTCATCATGAACTGAGTGTCTTTTTGGTTTCTGAATGCAGTCATTTGTCTGGCCTGTTTGTGATGATGTTTGGCTTGTTATTGGGAGAACTTGTGTGTTTTTGGCTTGCTGTTCTGGTAGGCTCTAGTGCAATGAGTATTTCAGGAGAGGGTGCTAACATCTTTGTTCTGTCCGTCCGTCCGTCCATCCTCAGGAGCAGGAGTTTCTGCAGAAGCAGCAGCAGGAGCTGGACAGTGCTCTGAAGAAGATCATCCAGCAGCATAAGCACGAGATCGCCACCATTGAACGCGACTGCCTCAACCACAAACAGCAGCTGCTCAGAGGTCAGAGGTCAAATGCAGCTCACCAGGATGTTCAATGGCTTATGGTTTTCTGAAATGCCATCCTTCATGCCTGATTTATACTTTGTCACACAACCCCTTTGACAAGTGTCGCATGACAATAAATTTTAACACTTTTTTTCAGTGTCATGCACCTCTAAAATTTTGTTATGTCGCAGAACTTACATACTTTGTCACATAGTGTTGATTGGACAGCCAGATGGAACATCACAATTCATTGTCATGGATACGTAATTACTTTCGGTTTATCTGAGTGACAGACCACCTTCTTTTTCTCATTTGCATCGTTTTTTAAAAAGTAGATATTAAATTTATTTCTCCCGTGTTTCTCTGTAATTTCACTGGGCGCCGCAACGTTTTCACACACACAAACATCAGCGGTTTGGCGCCTCGTTACCATAGAGACAACAGAACCCTCTCCACAGCCCTTCGCCGAAGTATGAATGCAAAATGTCGTGCGACACTTTCGTTTTTGTCGTGCAACACTTGTCTCACATTGAAACGTGTTAAACCGCTTTGTGGATATGAATTAAATAATAGTTACAGTAGGTTTTTTTTTCCAAAATTGTATGTGTTCTTGATAATGTAGTAGATATTTCTTAATTCTCTTCTCCTCACTAGTTCAGTATTTGTCTTAAATTATTTAATATAACACGTAATATTTAATAATTTACCATGTATTTGATTACACAACTTTATTATCACATTTGTTTGATATATTGTTGTAATATATTACGTATATGTATGCTTGTGCATGTCTGTGTTCGTGTGTGTGCGTGTGCATGTGTGTGTGTGTGTGTGTGTGTGTGTGCCTGTGTGCACGAATGTGTGTGTTTATGTGTGTGTGTGTGTGTGTGTGTGCATGGGTGCGTGCACGTTTGTGTGTGTGTATGTGCGTGTATGCGTGTCCACATGTATGTGTTCTGTCTCTCCAGCCCGTGAAGCAGCCATGTGGGAGCTGGAAGAGCGCCACCTACAGGAGAAGCACCAGCTGCTCAAGCAGCAGCTGAAGGATCAGTACTTCATGCAGAGGCACCAGCTGCTGAAGAGACACGAGAAGGTGAGCCAGAGGAACTGCTGTGTATATATGACCCTGCTGTATGGAGAATATAATGAGGAAGTACAGCCCTGCTTTATAGAGAATAAAATGAGGATATACAGCCCTGCTTTATAGAGAACATAATGGGCAGAATTCAGCAGTGGTATCACCTTGTAGAAAAGAGAGAAGCTCCACCTATCATGAACCAGACTGTTAAAAACCAATAGAAAAACTTCAATGTCACTGGGTGGACGCTTTCTGGCTGCGCTTCCCCAGTCTCTGTGGGAATGGCCAGGAAGTGGTGAGAAGTACAGGTGGGCTGTAGGAAGTGAGTTGGGTCTTCCTTCCTGTCGCGCGCAGGAAATGGAGCAGATGCAGAGGTACAACCAGCGACTGGTGGAGGAGATGAAGAACAGGCAGGCCCAGGAGAGAGGCCGCCTGCCCAAGATCCAGCGCGGCGAGGCCAAGACGCGCATGGCCATGTTCAAAAAGAGCCTGCGCATCACCTCCACGGGCACGCCCGAGCAGGACCGCGAGAAGATCAAACAGGTTGGCCGTCCTGCCTTTACTCTAGCGGCCACTAGAGGGCACGTTCAGTACAGCATGCATATATTACTCATTTTCAGAAAGCTTCTCTCCAGTAATGTTTGCCCAGGAAATGGGAGAGTCTGTTAATATGCTTCAGTGTGCTTTGCTGTGTTAATATGCCTCAGTGTGACTGGCTGTGTTAGTACGGCTCAGTGTGACTGGCTGTGTTAGTATGCCTCAGTGTGACTGGGTGAGTTAGTATGCCTCAGTGTGACTGGGTGTGTTAATATGCCTCAGTGTGACTGGCTGTGTTAGTACGCCTCCGTGTGACTGGGTGTGTTAATATGCCTCAGTGTGACTGGCTGTGTTAGTACGCCTCAGTGTGACTGGATGAGTTAGTATGCCTCAGTGCGACTGGGTGAGTTAATATGCCTCATTGTGACTGGGTGTGTTAATATGCCTCAGTGTGACTGGCTGTGTTAGTACGCCTCAGTGTGACTGGGTGTGTTAATATGCCTCAGTGTGACTGGGTGTGTTAATATGCCTCAGTGTGACTGGCTGTGTTAGTATGCCTCAATGTGACTGGGTGTGTTAATATGCCTCAGTGTGACTGGGTGTGTTAGTATGCCTCAGTGTGACTGGGTGTGTTAATATGCCTCAGTGTGACTGGCTTTGTTAGTATGCCTCAGTGTGACTGGCTGTGTTAGTATGCCTCAGTGTGACTGGCTGTGTTAGTATGCCTCAGTGTGACTGGCTGTGTTAGTATGCCTCAGTGTGACTGGCTGTGTTAGTATGCCTCAGTGTGACTGGGTGTGTTAATATGCCTCAGTGTGACTGGCTGTGTTAGTATGCCTCAGTGTGACTGGCTGTGTTAGTATGCCTCAGTGTGACTGGCTGTGTTAGTATGCCCCAGTGTGACTGGGTGTGTTAATATGCCTCAGTGTGACTGGCTGTGTTAGTATGCCTCAGTGTGACTGGGTGTGTTAGTATGCCTCAGTGTGACTGGGTGTGTTAGTATGCCTCAGTGTGACTGGCTGTGTTAGTACGCTTCAGTGTGACTGGGTGTGTTAATATAACTCAGTGTGACTGGGTGTGTTAGTATGTCTCAGTGTGGCTGGGTGTGTTAGTACGCCTCAGTGTGACTGGGTGTGTTAATATGCCTCAGTGTGACTGGCTGTGTTAATATGCCTCAGTGTGACTGGGTGTGTTAGTATGCCTCAGTGTGACTGGGTGTGTTAATATGCCTCAGTGTGACTGGCTGTGTTAGTATGCCTCAGTGTGACTGGGTGGGGTTGTTGTATTTGTGCACAGTTTGCGGTGCAGGAGGAGAAGAGGCAGAAAAATGAGAGGCTTCACCAGCATCAGAAACATGAGAACCAGATGAGAGATCTGCAGCTGCAGTGTGACGCCAACGCCAGGGAGCTGCAGCAGCTACAGGTACAGAGCACTGTCTGTGTGTGTAAGAGCAAGTGTGTGAGAGAAAGTGTGTGCAAGAGAGCAAGTGTAGGAAACTGGTTTAATGCTGTTTATGGTCTGGTCACAGAATGAGAAGTGCCACCTCCTGATCGAGCACGAGACGCAGAAGCTGAAGGAGCTGGACGAGGAGCACAGCCAGGAGCTGAAGGAGTGGAGGGACAAGCTCCGCCCCCGGAAGAAGGTGAGAGATCCAGGGACCCCGCACAGGGCATTCACTCAGGACTAAAAGCACAGGGCATTCACTCAGGACTAAAAGCACAGGGCATTCACTCAGGACTAAAGGCACAGGGCATTCACTCAGGACTAAAAGCACAGGGCATTCACTCAGGACTAAAGGCACAGGGCATTCACTCAGGACTAAAAGCACAGGGCATTCACTCAGGACTAAAAGCACAGGGCATTCACTCAGGACTAAAAGCACAGGGCATTCACTCAGGACTAAAGACACAGGGCATTCACTCAGAACTAAAGGCACAGGGCATTCACTCAGGACTAAAGACACAGGGCATTCACTCAGGACTAAAGGCACAGGGCATTCACTCAGGACTAAAAGCACAGGGCATTCACTCAGGACTAAAGACACAGGGCATTCACTCAGGACTAAAGGCACAGGGCATTCACTCAGGACTAAAGGCACAGGGCATTCACTCAGAACTAAAGGCACAGGGCATTCACTCAGGACTAAAGACACAGGGCATTTACTCAGGACTAAAGACACAGGGCATTCACTCAGGACTAAAGGCACAGGGCATTCACTCAGGACTAAAGACACAGGGCATTCACTCAGGACTAAAGACACAGGGCATTCACTCAGGACTAAAGGCACTATTTCATTTTAAAAATATTCAGGGCATCACAAATTGCTGACCCTAAATAAGCATATGTAGGAAAACATGGGTAGCATTGTTTTGGAACATCCTTTGTTTATTTTGTTTGTAACATAATGATAGAAGTGTAATTATAACTTGAACTCATTTTGATATTGCTAGTTTTGGGCATGTGTTTTTATGAAGGTATACTGTGTGTCAGTAACTTTGCTTGTTGATGAGGTCGTGTTACAGTGAGATGTAATCCTGTCGTTGGGGTCTCTGCAGGCCCTGGAGGAGGAGTTCGCGCGGAAGCTTCAGGAACAGGAAGTGTTCTTCAAGATGAGCGGGGAGTCGGAGTGCCTTAACCCCTCCGCCCAGAGCCGCGTCTCCAAATTCTACCCTGTGCCCAGCGTGCACTCGTCCGGCTCGTAACGCGGCCGGACCGGGACAGGCGTGCTGGGACGCGCTGTGGACTCCCGAAAATAACGCCCCGCCTTCCGCCTCCTTGCCGGGGACAATCGCAGCGCCCGCCATTCTGCTAACCGGGCGAATCGGGCGGGCCGCATTTTATACGGAATGAAGTTACTGAAGCCTCACTGTTGCCTTGCTTTTCTCTCTGTGTGTAATCCTCTGTACCCTGCTTCAGTCTGAAAGCAAATATCCAGCTTCAGCGAGTAGTAGTGTTTCCGTTCTTTCCCTGCTTGTTTCTGGGACGGTGTTTCCAAACGTATTCACCTGCAGTTTTGTGTTAAAGCTTTCACAGCAGCTCAAGTGTTAAAATGATTTTTTAGGATTGACAGACTGTACTTTAGATGTCTCCTCCATAAGGAACCCAGTGCCTAAAATTTAAAGGATTCCATGATTCAGCTTTTTTACACAAGCTTGCTCCAAGTCCACTGCTGCTCAGATTCCCCCCGATTTATTTGCACTAAAAGCGGTTGGAATTTGTACAAATGGCATACAATTTTATATTTAACATACGGTGGTGCTTGAATGAATTCTGAGGCAGTTGAATGCCATATATCTGCTTCAGCACAGTAGAATGTACCTTTGGTGAACTATGAAGTGCACATTTATAAGATGAGTCTTGAGGTCAGGATTTATTTTATAAGCATTTAATAATCATTCTCAAATAAAGGATAGAACTCTCCTGAGAGATTATTGAACGAGTTAAAAGAATGCTGCATGGGTTTGAATATCACTGTCTATGGCTTTCCTCCAGTTTGTATCGGATATCATAACTGCTAATACTGTGTGTGCGCACATGCGTGTGTGCGTCTTTTTGTCATTCTTTAAGCTTTTGGTAGTGGTTATATCTTTTTTATACTTTGAAAGTTAACATAGTTTTTGTTGTTTTTTTAGAGTCTAGTTACTTTAAATTATCATTTCAGGCACAGGTTTTCTTTTGTGTTATGCAGTTGGACTTTTTAAATTGAGGTAATGACATAGGTAAGAATTTTATTAGGTTTTTGGAAATGAGACAAACACACACGCATACACACACAACTGTTAATATCAAGGAATGTATTTCTGTAGTCATATCGTGCACTGTTGCTGTTAGGTGAACTGAGAATATGCAGTATTTATCTCAGCTAGGGGCGAAACACAACCCGGTCATGTTTAAACTCTTTATTCAGTTCATGTTACAATTTACAATATACACCTTTGAACCATATTTTTCCCTACCCCTACTCTATATTTTTAGACATTTCATTTCCAAATGTATTAAATCATACAGTGCATGATTTTCTGTTTGTTTCCCCCAGATTTATAGTCAGTTATTAACTCTTAATTTAATGAAATTATATCTGATCTTTCTCATGATTATCAATAGTTAGCCTTAAATTTCCTGAAATTGATTGACAGGTCTGCATCTGCATAGCTAAAATTATGTAATTGCCTCATGTGAATCTCTGTCACTTTGGACATTTTTGGTGGACCTGTTTGAGGAATTCTCTCCATGGAAATCTAACTTCAGTTGGATTCTGTAATTAAGGTTTAATTCTCAGATTCTGTCAGTGTAATGTAATTAACATTCTGGGTGTAATGTTCGTTAGCTCTTCGTTTCATATGGTAACAGTTGTGCAAAGGTTCTTATTTTCTGAGGTTTTTTCTGTGCGATAAGCTTTACTGGATTTGCAATGCTATAGTATTTTATTTTTTTTTTTTTTTTTTTTTTTTTTAAAATAGGAGTTTCCTGGCAAAAGTAAGCAGCCCATTTGTACATGACGTGCAATATATGTTGTCATGAACTGATCATGTCCCTGAATGGCCATGTTCATTTTTGCAGAGTCTTGCGGGTTGGAGTGAGTAGTCATGCACTACAGATCCCAGAGGTCTCTGTTTCCCACCAGTGAAATCCCGTTCATTAGTGCCCTTGCACATACAAGCGCATTGCAAGTCCTGCCATCGCAAAGGGTCGCATTTTAAACCGTATGGCATGTACTGGTGTGACTTTAGTTTGGCAACAATCTTCAGTGTGTTCAATACGAAGTGTTTCATTTGACACTAGTGTGCAAACTGTAAAAGTATGTAATTTGAATGTGTAAAATTAAAGAATTTTACCCTGGAGATCATATGCATTTTCAAGATCAGGTGATTTGTATTTAAAACACTTCCGTAGATTGCTATTACTGTACTGTAAATAAAACATTTATATTTACACAGAGTCTCTGCACTGGCTTAATGTACAATGATGATGTCATCACTTATACAGTTTCACTGAAAAGACCGAACCAGGCTTGTTGAACAAGGTCGCGTTTGGCTCTGCCCAGTCTGTGTATGTTTTTGCAGTCATGCACAAATTGTTGCAGTCATATCAGTACTGACCAGTAGCTTGAAATGATCTGTATTGGCCTGATGCTAAAATGATAGCCGGTATGCAGGCAGAACACTGGCTACATGCACCAGAATGGTGATGCATTTCATGGGCTGTTGATGCTGCATATTAAGTGGAAAAATGGCCTAATCATAGTTATCTGAACCTCTGAGTAGTTACTTTATATTTATCATTTTACCGGTCAAACTCACAAGCAAAGCTACAGCCATTCAGCAGTTCTTTCTATTCATACTCCGCTGAATACTGAAGGATTTAAAATATTTTGTTGTACAAATACACGTTACATTTTCCTTCATAATTTGATGTTTGTGCACACATGCTTCTTTCATGAACGGAAGCTTGGCTGTAATTTGCATTTGTGCTATGATGGAAAAGTGGAAGTCCTGGTGTTGGCCAGTATAGCCCTCTGAATATCAGTTAATGACATCTGCCCCAGAATGTCTCTGTTCTGCATCCTTTTTAACTTTGAACCGACCATGAAACGGTGACCCTCCAGCCAATGTACTCTCCTGGGGACAAACAGGCCAATGCTGGCTGTCAAGCTAACGTCAAAGCTGCATTGAAGTGAGAGGTAAAGGAGACAGTTTGATATTCTGTGAGTGTGCCAGAATGACTACTGTTGCCTTCAATAGCAATGCAAACTGCTCCACTCCAACAGAGACAAACCATCTAATCGCCTAACACTGAGCTGGAAATGTACAATATTTTAGAAATACTGTTCTGAAATGGAACTTGCGTAGGTTTTTTAAAAATATTAATTAATTGTACCTCCCTTAGGTTAAAAACGAGATGAGTAGAGCTAAGGGATTCAGTGAATCCATTCAGAGAACATCTGCGCTCAACGGTTTTCATTAAGATGAGGCTAAAAATTCAAACATTTCTTCAAAAAAAATCCCATTCCTTTAACCCAGTCCGATCCAAAAACCGTTCTATTAAACCAATCCTCTCAATAACATCCACTTCCAATTAAACCAGTCCTCTCAAAAACATCCACTTCCAATTAAACCAATCCTCTCAATAACATCCACTTCCAATTAAACCAGTCCTCTATAACATCCATTTCTCTGATGTCACAGACAGGATCAGTGTAGTAACCTGTTGTCCACGTCTCAAGGCCGGCTCACTATAGGACCACTGTACAGTGCAGGACTGAGCATGTGATCTTGGCCAAAAGGCCAAGAGGCGATTCAGACATTTCAGCATCTAGCTTTCATCAGTGAAATTGTCTCGTATGCTGATGGCAGTCTTATATTAACTAACTTCGCTCAAAAGCTGGTCACATGTACACTAATTAGAGAGCAATTACTAATCACAATATCTATTTTCCGTTTGTCTGTTAAGGAGTACTAAAGTGGCAGAAAATCCAAACATATCATACATATTAAATAGAAATTGATTGTGTCCTTATTTCTGCCCTGTATGGTAAACCCAGAGGTGCAATTCAGTAATTTTTTCAGAAAGCATCAACATTCAATATTTTCATTAATCTTAAATACTTAACTATAAGGTAATCACAGGTGTACTTTAGACAGGAACTACAGAATAGAGCCTCTGTTTTCAGGCAGGTTATTAATTAGTGCTTAACTCATGGCAAAAGAGTGAGAACACTGTTTATGAGCTCCTTAATAGTTAATCTCTAATTAAGCCTGTATACCTGTGGTGATGGTCATCGGCATCATTATGAAAGCAATAGTCTGAACTGCTTGAATCTTTTAGATTAAACACAACTGAAATGGTTGAGCGTTGGTCTTCTTTGGTTGCTGAATTTTTTTATTTTTTTTAAGATTTACAGACCTCTGTTTTTAACCCAAAGGGCACACATAATTCATATCTATACATAGCAGAATGTGTTACTTTGGATTTATTTTTAAAAGCCCACCCGTAAATGAAGGCTCTGGTTGGTAATTAGCTTGTACCCCTGTGCTGAGTTGGGTATGTAAGATTGCTGAAAAGGTTGAGTGCTGAACCTCTCTGGATGCTGTTACTGAATTATTACACGGCTCTATTTTAGGGTTGGAATAAGTGTGCAATCCATTTCTGTTTAAAATGTATGTTACTGTTTTTATTTGCTTCCATGAGTGAAGTGCTCATTAGCTGACCTGAAAACAGAGGCTCTGATTACCCACTAATTAGCTTGTACACCTGTGGTGATGCTGTAGAATAAGGCCAATATTGGCTTACAAGACCATTTCACTAACAAAGCCATTTTAGTAAGATAACATCAGCAAGTGAAACTTTTCTTTATCCGTTTGTTTGAAAAAGAAGTTACGCTTAGCAAATAAGTGGAAGTATATTAAGCATCTTTTGCTTAACTCCATACATGAAGATGAGCTGTTATATTAATGAATACATGCAAAAGCCTAGACTAGAGACTTCATTCATGCCAAAATAAGCAGAGATTTAAAAAACTGACATTTATTAAAAATACATTCCAATGTATAAATTTAATTCATCACAACAAGTAACTGGATTTCTCTACTGTATTTTCCAAAAGAAAATGTCTGTCCTTCATTAAAAATACATTTCAATTATTTTATTTAATTACAATAGTTTTCAATAATTTCACGTATACTCAAAAGGGGTTTTTGTTTATAAAAGACATTTTCGGTCATTTAAAAACATTTCATTTTTTGTCTACCACATAAAATATCAGGTATATTCCAGTTTTTTTCAGTAATTTGGCAACAATTTTACACCTAACAACAATTGACTTTAAAAATAGCAACTAATAATAATCCCATGAAGTGGAATAAACCCATTTCTAACCAGGTTTTGCATGCAGGAACAGGGCATAAAGAGCCTTTAATATTGTTTTGATGTCATATAAAAGACTTGAGTGACAGAATAATAAGAGAAAGGTGTTTTTGATGCCTGGAGTAATCACATGGTTCCACGTGCTGTACGAAACGAGTATTGTGCCTTATCCAGCCTGTGTTTTGTAGTTGCTCCAATGACCATGATACGCATTTTTGTACATCGCTTTGGATAAAAGTGTCTGCTAAATAAATGTAATGTAATGTAATGCAACATGCAGCATGATAGACAGTCATGGAATTCGGGCCAGAACTGCAGTTCTTACTGATGGAACAATTCCTGACAATTTAGAAAAATCTGAAAAAGTTTTTTTCTTTGACTAATGAACACCGACAAAGCAGTTTACACAGCTTGTGTTACATTGTGAGAACTATTTCTGTTCTGTCTCAACCGAGAAAAATAACAAGAACAATCCAGCAAGTAGACGTGGTACTTACAAGAGCCGTGTGTTTTGAAAAAAAAAACCCTTTATATGACATCAAAACAGTACTGAGAGCTTTGACTTAAACCTGTATTTACACACTTGTACATTTAAAAGCAAAAAAAAAGCAAAAAACAAACTGGATACAAAATAATACAAAAAAAAATCATCAAGTTAAGTGCATACGATATCTGTGACATCAGTCTATTACAAAAATGTTACCACACATTGTGTAATTTCCCATATTTCTAAACAACATGCATAAAGAAAGGCTGTGTCTGCCAGAGACTTAGATATCATGTAAAGGAAAAAAAAACCCTTGAAGTTAAATATTCCAAAATGTTAAAATATTATTTTGGTCAGGCAGTATCTGTAACAAAGTTTTTTTTTTGTTTTTTTTTATTTACGAACATTGTTTTAATTCATGTGATTAAATTACCATTTCTCGTTCCTGTTGTAAAACAATCATATTTTCCTTTTCACAAACCAGGAGGCTTCAGAACAGATACAAATCTTATGATTCTGCTTCCTTCGACTGGACCAAATAACGCAGAGAATATTATAAGCCAAAGCACACTGAAAATTCTGTATTAAAACATAAAAATCCCCAAATCTGCAGCTGAAAGTGTTGCGGGTAATTATCGTTTGCTCTGCGAGTAAGCCTTGCACTCAGGATAAACGTGCCTCTGTAACTCAAGACACAGCTACTGCATATATGGAATGATAGTTTGTAGAGCAAGACGGTGAGCTGGTCCCTGGCTAAAATGCCCGAAAGATGAAATCATACCCCCCCTTAAACACCAACACTCCTCCTCGTCCTCTCAACCACCGCCCGGTCACCTGAAAGGGGAGAAAAAAAACGGTTAGATTAACTTACTTTGGCTACGTTCACACTGCAGGCAAAAGTGGCCCAAATCAGATTTTTTTGCTCACATGTGACTCAGATCTGTTTTTTTCGTAAGTGTGAACAGGACAAATCACATGGAATCTGATCTTTTTAATTCTGATTCGGGCCACTTCCATATGTGGTCCTAAATCAGATACAGGTCTGATTTTTTGCAATGCGACCTCAGTCTGAACAGTCATATCGGAATTCATGTGACTTTACGTCACTCTAGATAGGGAGGGCAAAACGGAGCTTTAGAATGTCGCCAACAGTGTATACACAAGAGTTCGACAATGCATTTCTCACAGAAAAGGTCGTTTGTCGCATTTTTTTAGTTCATTACAGTGATGATAGAAGTGACAATAATTAAGTGGTACTGTGCTGTTAGCCTTTATTGATTGGTGTACAAGGTTAATGTGAAGTAACTAGCACAATCGGACAGCACTAACTCATAAAAATGTACTGTGAATGGTACTTGCTCAATCGAATGGTAAATGTGAAAAACATTTGATTATAGTCAGCGGCACCGAAATTTTCTGTCACATCCTCAATAAATGGCAAAAGTCCCAGTAGAAGATTGAATTAAATCTTTTAAAGTCATATATTCTCTGTGCGCTTGGCCACAGTGAGTGAAACTAGGCGATCTGAGTGTACAGTTGCTATGTAAATTTGGATGAAATCTGTTTCAGTGAAGCCATTCATGTCACGATCCCACCACTCCTGGCTCTGACTCCGCATCCACACACACCTCCGTACAGAAGTAGCAGCCATTGCTCCACAAATAATTAAAAATTTGGCTCTCTTTCTCCTCATCCTCGTTCTCATCTGCACACAAATTCGCTGGCTTCTACTGCACATCAACTTATAAATGAAACCGTAAATGCTGACTTCAGTGGCCTCCACTGTTTACTTCCGTACGACAGCGTGCTGTGTGTGACGTCTTTGTTATTGTTCTTTTGCGCATGCGGGTCAGTTCAGGACCGTGACCAGTTCACACTGGAATCTGATATTGGCCACATTTTAAAAATAATGTGAACAGCCAAACAAAAAAAGCGGATCTGAGCAATAAATCTGAATTGAGCAGTAAGGCTTGCAGTGTGAACGTAGCCAAAAAGGCGGTTTCGCTAACCGGTTTCACTCCCGAGGGCAAATTCCCACAGCACTGAGACAAGACACCGAGGTACATTTTTATAGTGTCTGTCAAACACATTTCTCCATACAAAACCTTATGAACTTTTAATATTACTTTTGATTTGATTCAGCATGGCAAAAGCGGATAAATCCAGACTATTTTGCATGTTTATGTCTTTAGACTGGAAGAAAAGTACAGTAGAACAAACCATAAACAGTCGTTTTCAATTACTACTTGGTCAAGCAATGATAATTGAGTAATTATTACACACATTTCCTAAGGACTATTGACCTGAAGACTCGTGCCTCGTTTCCAATAATGTTTCTTTTTTTTCCATTTTCAAAATATTCTCATACTATAGCAACATAAGTATTATTCTCTATGTTCAGACGGGATATATTTCAAGCCTACTATAAAGCTATTCAGGTTAACTGATTTTCTCGAGGGGATCAGTGAGGACTGTAGAACCCACAAGCTTTGGGCACAAGCCCAGCTGTTTCTGTACCTTTCTGACCCTTCAGTCCGTTGTAGCCTGGAAGTCCTGTTGCCCCCTGAAAGCCACGTGGTCCCATTTCACCTGCATTCAGAAAAGAACACAGTCCTCATTTTCAGCTTCTTCAGGCTACATGTACAGCTCAGCTAAAGTAGCATACTGTACAACTCAGCTTAAACTACATTATAGAACTCAGCTGAAACTACATAAGCCGCTTTTCCACCGCATGGTACCGACTCGACTCTACTCGACTCTACTTGCTTTTGGTACCAGGTACTTCGTTTTCCACTGTAGATAGTACCCCCGACAATGTAGCCGGTTGTCATAGTGATGCCGCATGAAACTGCCGTTTCTGACCAATCAGTGGTCTGCAGTGTTTCACGTCACCTTTTGGTATCGCCTCAGCTCGCTTGGAACCTCGACGGAGGTGATACCAAAAAAAGTATCAGGTACCAGGTACTATCTAAAACTTTTGCCCGATGGAAAACCACAAAAGGCGAGTAGGGTCAGGTTGAGTTGAGCCGGTACCATGTGGTGGAAAAGCGACTATATAGAACTCAGCTTAAACTACATATGCAACTCAGCTGAAACTACATATAGAACTCAGTTTAAACTACATATAGGACTCAGCTTACACTACACATAGAACACAGCTTAAACTACATATAGAACTCAGCTTGAACTACATATGCAACTCAGCTGAAACTACATATAGAACTCAGCTAAAGCAGCATACTGTACATCTCAGTTTAAACTACATATGCAACTCAGCTTAAACTACATATAGAACTCATCTTAAATTACATATAGAACTCAGTTTAAACTACATATAGAACTCATCTTAAACTACATATGCAACTCAGCTTAATCTACATATAGAACTCATATTAAACTACATATAGATCTCATTTTAAACTACACATTAATTGTCAAATATTTAGCAAATAACATGTCTAAACGATGTTCATAAGTTAATTAAAATATACAAATTTAAATGAAAAAGATGAATATGTTGGAGTACCTCTGTCTCCTTTGTGTCCCGGATAACCCCTCTCTCCTTTCTGCCCGGGCCTCCCTGGGGGTCCCGCAATGGAGCCGTGCACTGTGGAGGAGCAGACCTTAAATAAACAAACACCGGCCTGCACTTCCTCTCTCAGGCCTTAAATAACCCAAACACCGGCCTGCACTTCCTCTCTCAGGCCTTAAATAACCCAAACACCGGCCTGCACTTCCTCTCTCAAGCCTTAAATAACCCAAACACCGGCCTGCACTTCCTCTCTCAGGCCTTAAATAACCCAAACACCGGCCTGCACTTCCTCTCTCAGGCCTTAAATAAGCCAAACACCGGCCTGCACTTCCTTTCTCAGGCCTTAAATAAGCCAAACACCGGCCTGCACTTCCTCTCTCAGGCCTTAAATAACCGAATCATATCATTCAGGATTTCAAGGACAAACAGCTAATCACATTGCTTTCTTTCTTTTCCCCCTAATAAAATATTTATTTCTGCTGGGGCAGAATGTACATGGTTCCAGTTTATACTCACTCTTCACGTAGTCTATGAGTTGGGTCATGTTGCTGGAAGACCCAAAGTAATGGGTCTGTCCTGGGGGGCCAGGGGGTCCGGGGGGCCCAGGAGGACCCTGGATCACCCCTGTTTGTACACGCTGAGTGGCATCATACAGGACATCCCGCAGCAGACCCTGAGCTAAGGGAGAACACAATAGGGGGATAGGGTTAGGGCCATGAATCACAGAATTACATTACATTACATTATATCACATTCTTTTGGCAGATGCCTTTCTGCTCTACCTGAAAGCCATCCATCAATGAGCCTGAGTATCAGCTCCTCACACACTGAGTGTGGGGTGGTGGGGGCAGGTGTGGAACATGGTGTCACTTCACCTACTTCCACTGTTTCATATGAATTCTAATATTCCAGTTAGTTATACAAGGCCTGAGGAAATATTCTTTAGTACTGAATCAAGAAACTGTAACAAAAACAGATTTATATATCTGCTACACATGACAGTATGTTTATCAGGTCATTTTGTCACTATACTGGAAATACAAAATAGTTACTGCTTACAGCACAGACCCTGTCAGCACTGGAAGCTGTGGTCCTATAGATGCCCTATAGATACTCTAGGGGATGTTCCACACTCAGCCACAATCCGCTATGCCACAGAGTACGTTTAGCAGGTGTTTTCACAGTGCGTGCTGCGGCTACGTACTCTTGATGTAATCGGTCACTTTCACCGCCATGTTGGAGTAGTCCAGATGCTCCGCCCGTCGGCTGGCGTGAGCCTGTCTGTGTCCGGTGTCCTCCGTGTAGCTGTAGCCTGGCTCACCACGATCCCCCTTCTGCCCTGGGAAGCCCGGGGCCCCTGGGGCTCCTGGGGGCCCGATGATTAACTTCCGCATGTTATCACCTGGGAAACAGAAAAACTGTCAGCCTGCCCCACCTCGCACAGAGCACCAACACTGCTCCACCTCGCACAAAGCACCAACACTGCTCCACCTCACACAGAGCACCAACACTGCTGCTCCACCTCGCACAGAGCACCAACACTGCTGCTCCACCTCACACAGAGCACCAACACTGCCCCACCTCACACAGAGCACCAACACTGCTGCTCCACCTCACACAGAGCACCAACACTGCTCCACCTCACACAGAGCACCAACACTGCTCCACCTCACACACAGCACCAACACTGCTCCACCTCACACACAGCACCAACACTGCTGCTCCACCTCACACAGAGCACCAACACTGCTCCACCTCACACAGAGCACCAACGCTGCTGCTCCACCTCACACAGAGCACTAACACTGCTGCTCCACCTCACACAGAGCACCAACACTGCTCCACCTCACACAGAGCACCAACACTGCTGCTCCACCTCACACAGAGCACCAACACTGCCCCACCTCGCACAGAGCACCAACACTGCTCCACCTCACACAGAGCACCAACAGAGTGTGCAGGATGTGTGTGGAAGAATTCTACATGTGGCAGACTCACTTCTGAGGTACTCCTGGAGCTCGGCGCGAATCTGAATTTGGTGGGCGTTCTCAGTCAAGGACGGCACGTTGTTGGGGTCCGAAAGGGGGCAGCGAACCCCAGTAGCTGAAAAAATGAGCACAGATCACAAGATCAGCTTTGCTTACAAATACTTCAGACATTGTGGTGCACATCTACATTGGCACTGATCTTTTAAAGTATTCTTTTTTACTTGGTGTTCTAGCCAAGTTAAATAAGTACCTGCTGAATGATTTCATATAGGTTATCATATATGTAGCTATTTGTAGCTGTTCTACGAAACTGGTGAAGCTGAAAATTCTATTCATGTCAAAAAAAAATGAGCCTTATAATGCCCAACTCAAGACTTTTCCTAAATTTAAAATATTTTTCCAGCTCGGACCGAAGAGATCAGTCGCATGATCATTGTGAGGCCAACTGCGGATTTTGGTCGCTGAGTCGTGGCATCATTGTCAGGAAATTATCGCTACATTATCAGGATATTATCCCTGCATTATCAAGATATTATCCTTACATTATCAGGACATTATCCCTACATTATCAGGACATTATTCCTACATTATCAAGACATTATCCCTACATTATCAAGATATTATCCCTACATTATCAGGACATTATCCCTACATTATCAGGACATTATCCCTACATTATCAGGACATTATTCCTACATTATCCCTACATTATTATCCATACATTTTCCCTACACTTTCCAAACCTTCAAATAAACACAACACCGTTTTTGGCTTCAAAGAGAATTGTTTTTCTGAGACTAACCCTAGGTCTTGTTTAAATGATGTGCATTCGTGGGTGGATATGCTAACACAAACAGATGAATGAATGAAGTAAAGTAAGACACCCCAGTCTAGCAGAGCTGCAGAAAGTCTAGCCCCACGGCTCAGAAGGGACTTTTGTTTCAGAAATCGGGGCAGATGCACTTTGCTCTACGATGAAAAGGGCCGTGGTTTTGCCCGAACGGGAGAGCGTTACTCCAGATTCACTCAGGAGGCAGAGCCGACGTCCCCCAGCCTGTTACCTGGGCCCTGGGGTCCTGGTGCGCCCGGTGCTCCTGGTGGCCCCTGGGGACCAATGGCCCCTGGGGGTCCTGGTTGGCCCCTCAATCCACGGAACTCGGGTTCTGTCGAAAGAAGCAGGGAAGACGTTATGATGGCGTGGAAGTGATGTGGTGTGATGGTTTACAGAAAGGAAACAGTTTGTGGATTCAGGCTTGTACTGAGCTTAAAAGCACTTTTGAGGATGTAGGGCATTAAGGGGCAGAAGGGTTTGAGAGTATAGTGTTATAGCGTTAGTTTGAGGATGCAGGTCTTTAAGGGTTTGAGAGTATAGTGTTAGTTTGAGGATGTAGGGCTTTAAGGAGTAAAAGGGTTTGAGAGTATAGTGTTAGTTTGAGGATGTAGGGCTTTGAGGGTTTGAGAGTATAGTGTTAGTTTGAGGATGCAGGTCCTTAAGGGTTTGAGAGTGTAGTGTTAGTTTGAGGATGTACAGCTTTAAAGAGCAGAAGGGTTTGAGAGTATAGTGTTAGATGTAGCACAGGTAGGGCTAGTCAGCATTAAGTGCTTAGCGTTAAGTTGAGCCAAGTTCTGGTTAACAGGTCTGTTTTCAATCTGTATATGAAACAGAATACAACAACTGTGCTTTAAACAGTCTACTGTCACATATTGTATCCCAGAATGCATATGGAGATGCAGCTAGGCAAATGAAGGGGAAGTACAGACAGAGATACTGTGTAATTGGGACTCTTACTCTGAAGCAGGGTGGTAATGTCACCGTAGGAGCCAGGCAGGCCGGGAGGCCCCGGGGGTCCTTGTACGTTCAGCATCCCACGTTCTGAGGAGACAGTGACGTCCAGACAACGCTGAATCTAAGACCCACTTTGAGCACTACATTGTTCATCTTTTAAAGAATGGAACCATCCTCAACTGTGACTCCCTTGCATTCAAATATGTTTACTGCACAAGATAATCCCAAGACCTAGTCCTTCATCAGAATGATAAGAAAGAGAAGCATACAAATAAAACAACTGGCTAGTGTAATCACATCTTCAAGGCAAGAGTTTTACAGGGTATTTGTAGAGAGTATATCACACACTATATAGATGATACAAGTCCAACCAAGTCCAAGAAATCCAACATAAATAATTGTCCATGTCAAACTATTTTTAGTAAGCCTTATTAATGCTGTAGTTCACAGACTGCAGACCACCAAGCCCACCATTCATAAGTCTCAGAACGCGATCAGCCATTTCCTGGGTGTCAAAAGTGGCATAGCCACCACTGCTTCCGGGGGGGCCTGGTGGGCCGGGGGGGCCCGTCACATACCGCCGCACCTCATCCCCTGAAGAAAAAAAACACCAAAGGAAAAACCTTAGTCCATGAACTACAACTCCCACAATTCCACAAACACAACCTCACCAAGTGTGCATTCATAGAGCAGGCCTTTGCAATTTCCAGCAAAATGCAAATCTGTGATACACAAAATGCCACCCAACCAGTTCTACAAGGACAAAAATGGAGAATAGAATAATTTCATATTTCACCCCCCCCTCCCCCCCCCACACACGTCCATCAGCAGCATTCCCTGGTATTAGAGGTCTGTGGAAGCTGAATACTCACTCTGCAGAAGTACAATGATGTCATTGACAGACACAGAGCCAGAGGCACCAGGAGGGCCTGGGGGACCAGGAGCTCCACCGACGTAACCGGACCCTGATAATGACATCACCACATTAACGTTACAGAGAGAGATGGGGTTGTTCTTGGGTTAATTTAAACTGCATTAAACTGGCGATAACTTCCATGTATGTTAATTAGATCTCTTACAGAAATGAAAAAGGCTTAAAAATACACTTTTCAGAGAATATTTTAAAATATAATGATAAATATATTTAATAGTAGTGTATTTTAAAAAAACAATGCAATATCTGAAAACCAATAAAATTTATTTATTTCCTCATATATTGTGAAGCGTCTCAATATCTTAAAATAAAATATTTTATTTTGTGTTGCTGTCACACTGGCGAAATGGTATTACTCTCATGGAATTAGACGCGTCTGAGCCATCTGGTAATTTCCTGACTAGTCGTGTGCTGAAGAGGGAGGAGAGCCCCACTGCTGGGGGTCAGTCAAGGTCGAGAATCGGACTGAAATTTTGGTGCGGCTCATTGCTATTTTTCAGTCCGTCCAGTGTGCAATTTGAGCCCTCACACCCGCCTGCTCAGACCAGGTCTATGGAGAAAAGCGCAGCCCACCATATGGCAGATTGCTAATTTCAGGGCTTTCCCACGCTATGTGTGCATGATCACAGCCTATTCACAAGCCAATCAACGGTTCTCGTGGATCATATGCTGTCCAATTTGACTTTGATACAAATCCTAGAGGCAGGAAAAATGCTTACTTTCCATTTATTCATTGTCTTCACTTTTTAAATTGTTTTATTTCCTTTATTTATTTCCATTTTTAATAGTTTATGGCTGTTGTTATATTGCAGTGTGGTACTGTGTTTTGTTCTTTTTCTTACACCCGTTTGTAATGCGAAGTATGACGATAAACGAAACTTGAACGATCTTTTCATTTTAATTGACTGTAGTCAGGCACCATGTGACATTGATTCTGGAAAACAGAACCCTAAGGATCGTGATCAGTGTTTTATAAAGTGTGACTGGGACCAGTTTTGGGGTTCAGAGACTTGTCTGTCACTCACTCTGGATATAAGCAATGACGCGGGAAGCCAAATCATCCAGAGAGTAACCGCCTGTCCCCGGGGCTCCGGGCGGGCCGGGGGGCCCCTGGGGGCCAATCAGGGACTGCCTGACTGTGTCACCTGCGAGGGAAACATCAGCTCTGTGACACTGCAGAGGATCATTTCACCATCGGCTCTGACAACATGCATCTGTCTTTAGAGTCATTCACCATGTCATTCACCATTCACCATCATCTGTCTTTAGAGTCATATACCACTTTAGAGTCATTCACCATGTAGAGTAATTCACCATTCACCACCAAATATACTAAACGGTAGTTGCCAGTCACGACAATAACATATTATTTAAAATATTCCAAAGTAAAAATAAACAAACTGAACTAAGGGCACATAGTTGTAAATTAGGTACATTTCATGTGTATAATCACAAAGTTTTTTCATTATTCACTAGCTCATAAGTGTAACGGTAAATGGCGATCCAGGACCAAATGGGCTGTTCCCATCATTGTGCAATCTTGGGTTCATACACACCACCACATTTTATACGGTCTGAACCTGACATGGTGATACAAGGTATCTGTACCCAATAAGCTAGAAGAGGAGCCGGAAGCCACGCTTACTCTGGAAGTACTCTGCCAGGTACTGACGGAAATCTGCGCCACCTCGCCCTTCCCTCCCTGGGGGTCCAGGGGGCCCGGGTGGGCCAGGGGGTCCCTGTACGCTTCTGGTGCCTGAAACTGTGATGGACAGGTTACTGCCAACAGCTGGTCTGGGGAGAGCATTCATCTACACATACCAATAACAGACTCACTTTTCAGACAAGGTTTGGACACTATTTCTGATTTCTTATCATTACATTTATCTTTTCCTTTCATACATTGCTTTTTTCATTGCATTATGATATTGTACCTTCTCTGGCATTTTTCACACCATGTTTGAAAAACGACACACAGATATCAGGTATGTAGTATTATATTTGTATGATGAGTAAATGGCTGTACACAAGTGGACATCTGTATTAGCTAAAGAAAGGAAGATGTTTTTTTGGGGGGGGTGGTTTCTTACCCGCGCCTCTTGAAGACCCTGGTATTCCAGGAGCACCTGGTACCCCGGCATCACCTGGGAACACACAACAGTAAGAACTCAGAAACAACACCAACACCAGCACCAGGTCCAGCCAAACACTGAGGGCCGCAGGCTCGAAACTCCAGTGGATATCCAGAGTTAGTTTAGACCTAATGTCATGTCACACCATCCAGTGGATATCAACCTCCAGTGGATATCTAGAGCTAGTTTAGACCTAATGTCATGTCACACCGTCCAGTGGATATCAACCTCCAGTGGATATCAAGAGTTAGTTTAGACCTAATGTCAAACTATCCATTTGACCCAATGTCAGTATCAGATCCCAAAGCAGTGAAAGCCCGGACTCAGTATAGGTGCCTCATGTATCTCATACCACTCTAATTCCATGAAGTGACCGTCAAAACATGAACTATTATTATAAAGCCTTAGATATACATAACTATTTCTCAATCATAGATACAAACGTGGGGATGTGTGATGAAGGTGTGTAAAGTGTGATTACAGTGCGTTGCTCACCTTTAGATCCTTGCGGCCCAGCGGGACCCATCGGTCCCCCTGGTCCCATCGGGCCGGGGGGTCCCGGAGACCCTGGGGGCCCCGGAACGACTAGGTGTGGAACATAATGACATCATCACGACATCATGTCTTTATTAATGTACACAAATTTAGCGCAATTTTTTAATATTTTTTTTTTCCCCTTGCCTCCCCAATCATAAATGCTAACTGAGGATTTACAATGCATGGCTTTTGATCGAATGATAGTAGTTTTTCGCAAACTATACAGTCATGACTGACCTCGTGCTGTGTCTGCATAGCTGCTGCCTGGACTCCCTGGACTCCCTGGACTTCCTGGAGCACCCGGGGTGCCTGGTTCCCCTGAACACGGAGGGAAAAAAAATTAATCGTGACCTCTGACCTCGGACCAATTGACCGGTCCAGACATTTAGTCCAGAAAAGGCGTGTAGATGAAGTATATCTCTCTCATTTAATAAGAAGCTTCATTCACCTGCCGCATATAAACAAGTATCAACACTGAGGTCTGCTCACCTTTCAGGAAAGTGTAGATCTTGCTGTCAGAGCCAGTTATTACTGCCATGTCACATTCTAATAAGCCTATCTATCTAACCCTAATCACACTGGGTTGCACTGAAGCAAATACATAAGTGAAATTACAGAAAATATGCAAGTTGGTACCATGGAAACAGGTTTCTTACCTTGATATCCCCTTGCTCCTTGGCTACCTGCAAAAGTCATTGGAGATACATTGTGACTGTTTCATGAAGTGGATACTGCACACCTACAAGAACACTCTGACAATAATACAGGATAAGACTGAAGGGAGATCATGCTGAGAGTGTCAAGGGAAACCAATCTGTGTGGACAGCCACAGCATATACAGAGACAAACAGCACAATACACTTAATGTGAATGGCTTCAATAAGAATATCCAGCTTTATAAATAGATTGTATGTAAAATTGTAGTCTATGCATGTCATGTGGATAAGTGCCTACTAAATGTCAAAATATAAATCTAAATGTAAAATATTAATATAAATATAAATGTAAAATGTGATCATGAATGTAGATGTAAATGTAAAATGCAATTCTGAACGTAAATAAACAAAGTGAAAGTGGAAGCTGAAGGAGAGTGTGTCTCAGTCAGTGTCCGCCCAGGTGACCAGAGCACTCTGTACAGTACAGAGAAGAGTGTTTTCGGTTTGGGTCTGGAGTGCAGCCTACCCTGCGATCCTTTCTGTCCAGGTGTGCCGGGAGCTCCAGGAGTTCCAGGAGGTCCGGGAGGCCCAGCCGGTCCAGGGTATCCAGAGAAATGCGTTTCTGCAGAACAGAACCAAGAATAAACACAACAGTCACCTGCGCTGATGCTACTATGATGTTCATGAGGGAAGAGTCTTCACGGATAACCACTGGGCTTAAAGATTTCAGCCATTAGCCTGTTTCCTACCGGAGGTGCCCACGTATCTTCCAGGTTCCCCTCTTTCTCCCCTGGGGCCAGGCAAACCCACACCTAGGATGAAGAAACATCAGCAAGAGGTGTATGATATCGCTCCAGTTGATATTTACTAACATCTGGTCTCTACAAAGCTTCTCATTGGTTTATTCTCTGGCGTTCAGTTTTGGTCTGTTACATGTGCTTCAGGTTCTACCCAAAGGCTCTAGGATTTTGGTGGCCCTAAACAAAAATGAACTGGAAGGAACGGATCACGGATCAGCGAGGGGGGGGGGATGGGGGAGGTGGAATGGGGGGGTGAAGCAACTGCGAATAAGGAGTGGTGGGGGGTAGGTTGTGTCGGCGATCACAGACCGGGGAACCAGTACAAGAACAATAGCATCAAAAAAGCTATGAACCTGTGAATACTGCACAATTAAAGTGTCTTCAAAAAAGAAAAACTTTTCATACCTAAATTGTGTGTTTTTATTATGAAATGGACTTACCTGGCTCCCCTGGAGGACCTGGGGGTCCTGCAGGACCCGTGGGACCACGTGCACCTGTTCTGGGCTCTCCTGGGGGGGGGCAAAAATATTCAAATGGTGACGATCGGAACTTCCTCCACAGAGCCCAACCAACCCTAGTCCTGGTGACCCATAGTGTCTGACTAGCTTTGCTTTCTGCTAACAGTCAGCAACCAGAAGAGACCCAATGAGTTTAGCTGTGCAATGCTTTATCTGCTCACTGAGTTGCTGAGTTAGCAACAGAAACCCCACAGGCTCATGGTTTTCCAGTACCAGGGCTGAGGCCTCCTGCTGCTGATGAAAGCAGGATGGGGTGGACAGATGGACGGAGGCGTCCTTGGTGAGCGTACCTGCATAGCTGTGCGAGCCTGGCAGTCCGGCAGGCCCGGGGGGGCCGGGGGGTCCAGGGGGCCCTGGTCCTCCTGGCTGTCCCGGTTGCCCTGGTTGTCCGGGTTTTCCGGGTTCACCATCTCTGGGAGCCTCAAATTGTCCTGGGCAGATGGGAAGGTGGGGGGTGGGGAGATGAGAGCGACGCATTTCCCCACTCAAAGCAGGACAGACGGGTTAGCGGGAATAAAGCACTTACTCTCGGCTCTGGTGGAGCTGATCCGTTCGGATGTCACGGAAATGCCAGGCTCTCCCTGGTCACCCCTGTCTCCCCTATCGCCCTTGTCGCCCTTATCCCCCCTAGGACCTGAGCATTGACACACACATATTCAGGACCTGAGCATTATCACACATACGTAGGACCTGAGAATTAACACACACACACACATATAAGACCTGAGCATTAACACACACATACTTAGGACCTGAGCATTATCACACATACTTGGGACCTGAACATTATCACACGTACGTAGGACCTGAACATTATCACACATACTTAGGACCTGAACATTAATGTATGCATACTTAGGACCTGAGAATTTACACACACATCCTAAGGACCAGAGCATCAACACAGACATACTTAGGACCGGAGCATTAACACACACATTCTTAGGACTATGACCAGCACCGATGTTCATTTGCAGTGGTCAATGGTCATGTAATTACGTGTAATGATAATGGCCAACAGTGTGTTTCCACTTGGTTTCAGTCCTCTACCAGCTAGAGATCGCAATAGCTACATTGTCAAGCCTCTTAAACAATTTTCTAATTTGCTCTTCCTCAATCATCTAAGTAATTGACATTAATTAAACAGAGACGGTGATTGATAGCGTTGTATACAATTGAAACTCATGCAATAAATTCAGTTTGATTACTTATGTGGAAATGTTGCAGTATTTTTAAATGCAGTTATATAGCATTTAACTTACACAAAATGGTTAAATAAAAAAAATAATTATCTTAGTAATAAGAAAAGAGTTTTCAGCTGAGGTCTATTAAAACAAAAACGTAAATGTGTACAAAGTTCAGATGAACCCCTATCCCTAATGCCTTGAGCTGTGTCAGCATAGTGGTGTTTGGTGTGATATCCATCTCAATTTCCACAAAGCTGGTGTATCCTGTCTCTTGTTCGCTCAAAGACATGCTTTTTGAAGCATTAAAACTTCCATCCATGTACACTTTCCTTTCTCTGACTCTCCCCGTATTAGATCAACTGGTTGTTTTTACAAAGGTCTCAATTAGAACATGATTGTTTGATTAGCCACTTGACTGTTCCATTGATCTGCCTATGGGGACCCCTGGAGGATGACCAGTGGTAATGGTAGTGATAATACAAGTTTAAATGCCAGCAGGTCACATGGTGGAAACAAACTGGTGGCCCCAGTAATGATGTAACGAACTGTTCATGTGACATCACACAGCCTCCCAGTGACCATGCACTTCCATTCAGGGAAATAAATATATCTTACCAATCTGACCAGGAAGTCCAGCAGGGCCAATGGGTCCTAAAGAAAAAAAACACGAACATCACTGAAGGACCAGGGCTGCCTTAGAGATGTGGGATTTGAGGTGTGAGAGCAAACATAAGATCAAATACGAGATTTGACGTCTGAGACCAATATGTGGAACATGTAGCACAAAGGTCTATGTAATTATATGAAACACAAAGGTTTGTATAAAAGATGTGCTATTGTGTATCAATTTAAGAAGAAACCGCTTTTTCAGACCTGACAGTCCGGGGGGGCCAGCGGGACCGGCGGGTCCAGGGCTGCCTGGGGGGCCGGGAATACCCACAGAGTTGGAGCCAGCTGAGAAAAGACAAAACACATCCTCATTATGGCAGAGCCCATACACACAACACAACACATCCTCATTATGGCACAGCCCATACACACAACACAACACATCCTCAATATGGCAGAGCCCATACACACAACACAACACATCCTCAATATGGCAGAGCCCATACACACAACACAACACATCCTCAATACGCCACAGCCCATACACACAACACAACACATCCTCAATAGAGCAGAGCCCATACACACAACACAACAGACAGCACAATGCATTCTCAATATGGCAGAGCCCCTATAATTTTTTCAATAATTTTGAATCTTTGAAGATAAAACTTAAGGAGTAATAAGGACTGTGACATTCAGGCTCACCGGCATTAATGATCTTCCCAGGTTCACCTGCGGGACCTGAAAAAATGGATAAAAACACGGTCTTTCATACTTTCATCTTTTAGTAGAAGTAATAGAGTGCCACATAAGTGTATGAAGTTTATAATTACAGAGCAATTACAGTGTAATCGATTGGTCACTTTTACATAGTAGGTCTGTAAGTCCATTCCACTGTGGTTTATGTTGTTACTCTTTCCTTTTGTAATTGCACATTTATCTACACAACATTTGGCTGTAATAAAAATACAATCTTTGTAACAGCCATGATAACACGTTTAAATGTTGTAATCACTCAGTAACTGTTGTACAAATGCACTCTATATTGATTAATTAAACAATGTGGGTAACTTTTTTAATCACACGCGATGTAATGACTAGGAAATAAAAACAATATTACCTTTAGCTCCAGGCTGGCCAGGATTTCCTGCTACCCCTGGAATAAGATTGTTTCGGTGAGATTACATTTTAAACTAGCGTAAACTGTAAACTATTCACAATATCTGCTCTCAATATACAGTCATATTCAAACAATCCTCATTTAGGACATGCCTGATACAGCTGATTAAAATATCATCTGTCTTTGCATAAAAGTACCAGGACCAGTTTACTGCCACAAACAATGTGATTGTAAACACTGTCATCCCTTACCTGGTGGACCCTGAAGTCCTGGAACGCCTACAAATACAAACATGGAATGAGCTTATGCCTGGTTGGAATATACAATTTTACACTTCTACAGTTTTATCTGTATTAATTTCATACTATACTACATAATTCCAAAGGAAGCCCAGCCACATTACATGGCACAGTCCATATTCAAACTGCATTTCTGTTTGAGCATTACACTAGACTAGACCTGTATTTGAGCTAAACAGAATTATACCTGGAGAGCCGATATCTCCCTGAGGTCCAGGTGGACCACGAATGCCGGGCAGTCCGATTGGTCCTTGGTCACCTTGAGAAAACGGAGGTAAGTTCCGCAGTTATTCTCACCCAGGAGCAGTCAACTCAGCTCATACTATGACCAATATTTAACATATAATATGTGCGCTAATAAGACAGGAACTGTACAGGAACTTGTGTCACAGTGATTAAAGCAAAGAGCAGGAAGGCATTTCCTATTGTCATAAGGGACTTGCACATGTTTGGTGTGTCAGTCATTTGAATTTACCACAGAATCATGCCTGCTTATAAATATCCTCAAACTCATCTCTCTGTCTGCATCAAAGACATGGAATTTACCTCTGGCGCCCTTTTCTCCATCAGACCCATGAGAACCTGTGTGAAAAAGACAAAAATAAATAAATAAATAAACAAATAAATAAACAGCCCAGGTAGTTCACGTGAAATATGAATGTGGAAATTAAAGTACATTTTCCACTGTAAGTGTCCATTAAGTGTTAATTGACACAGCCCATGCACACTGAGGAATGTCATTACAGTTTAGTGGTGCACACACTGGATGGGACATGTGTCATTTCCACAGTAAAGCAGTTAGAAAAGAGCAACTTCAAAAGGACACTTCTATTGGTTGCCATCTACACCCTTTGTGATTGGTGGAGCTCCTCTCCCAGTCATCTACCAGTAAGGTGACATCACAGCAGACTTATTTTAACCCCCCCCCCCCCCCCCCCCCCCCCCGCTCCAGGCATTGGAAAGCGTGTGATTCTGTACGTTAGCGTGGTGCCCGGCTCTGCCACTCACCTGCGTTTCCTTTGGAACCTTTCTCTCCAGGTGATCCCGGGCTTCCAGGCAACCCTGGGTCTCCTAAACGAGACAGGACCACAGAATTCAAACCCCGCGTCAGTCACAAATCACCCATTCCAGTACTCTCTCCCATTTAACTTCGCTATCATGTAACATGAAGCAAACAGTGCGACTCCTTAACTGGGTCGGAAGACGAGACATCGGATACACACCTGAAGAACCGCGAGGGCCTTTATCACCAGGATCTCCTGCGTTTGCGGAGAAAATGCACATCATTAGAAAAACAAATGAGGTAAATGCTCATTCTGGCCGAACTGACATCAAACAGCAAGAGGACGGCTACCTCCTGAAAGCTGCATTTCAGCTGTTACCAGGCAACAGGGTAAACTGACACTTTGACCAAAATAAAGTGTAGACCCATATACTTAGTCCAGACATTTACATCTACATCTACGCGCACTTAGATCAAACTTAGTGTAGATGGATACTTGTTTGAGTCACTTGAAAAGAAGTAACTTGGTGAATATTTTAAACAACTTACAAGAACTGTGCTACACTTCTGGGCCTTTTAACTGCAAAATCGTACATTTGATGCATGGCAATAAAGTTCCACACTGTCTCTGACAGGGGCTGACAAAGGCCCCCAAAGGCCTCTGTGGATGCCACACAAAGCCTGCCACACCACCGCCTACACCCATCCATCCACTCGCATATTTTATCTATTTAAATGAAAAACAATCTTTACCTGAAGATGGGAGGAGTACTAATCATGATAGGCAGAGTGCTATTGGTTCTAACTTTCATGTAATGGCAGATTTTTAAAATGGCATTCAGTGTAGTTCTGTTTCCTGAGGTACATTTTGTCTTCAGTGGCCTGTCCTTCCAGTGAAGCACTACAGAGCCGGATCAGTTCTGTAACTTCCCTGAGCTGCAGTAATTTACTGTATTCCATTAGCCAGCCACAGTTCTGCCTTTTCTCATCAGTGGCAGTGCGGTATGTGTATGTACTGTAGTGTGTCTCAAAGGTCAAGGGTCATATTCCCAGCTGGAATGCTCCTGCTGCATCTTCAGCCAGGTAATTAGCCTGAACTGCAAAACGTTCAGCTATATGAACGGACCGTGTGTGAACAATGTGATCAGTGTAAGCCACTCTGAACTGCAAAACGTTCAGCTATATGAACGAACCGTGCGTAAACAATGTGATCAGTGTAAGCCACTCTGGATAAAAACATCTGATAAAGGCTGAAACACAATGTAATGCTCCAGTTACACACCTTTCTGTCCTGGAGGTCCAGTCAACCCTCTCTCTCCTACAGAACAGAAAAAGGTATTATTGAGCACATAACAATACCACAGCAAAGATTAAAATAAATAAATAAATAAATAAATACATTTGAAAATAAAAGTCATAATTCATTATCATGGGGCTAATGATAATATATTGTCCAGCACAAGATTAGAAGTTCCCATATCTTGACATATACAGTATGTAACTACCGTAATAAATAACTTCAAACATGTTTCAGTCTGGCTGATAAAGAGAACAAAGTACATGCTTCACAGCCTGGACAGTCCAAGATGCAAAAAGAAGGATCTTTACCCAAATAACTCCCCTGGGACTGACCCGAATACCAGAGAGCTGCAGCGGTTAAAGCTCAGAAACACAACACTTTAAATCAAGCTACATGTACTGTATCTTTCCCAGACCTGGGTCAAATATGTATTTGTTTTGGATTCAAATTATTTTCTACGCTTTACTAATCTTGTCTGGTGTATTGGGACCAATGAAACAGTCTCAAAAAGTGCAAACCTTGCCTTCTGGTCATATTTGGCAGGCTCAATTACACCAGGCAAGATCAATAGAGCACAGAAAAGTATTTGAATCCAAAATGTTTTTACCCATGTCTGATCTTTCCATGACTTTCTTCTGAGTCACCCCGGAGAGGAATGATTTTACCAAATAAACAAATAAAAACACTCTAAGGAGCAACTGCATTACAGTTTAGAAGCCACTCTTATCTTCGCACCAGAGAAATACAACAGGCATGTTTTTACATTATTCCAAATTTACAGAGTTTTTATGCATCCCCACTGAACTGCATGTACCTTTCGGTCCAGATTGGCCTACGTCACCGCGGAAACCTGGAGCACCGGGTTCACCTGAAGGTAAAGAAGCATCAGTTATTTACCAAACTCCCTCCAGTTATTTACCAAACTCCCTCCAGTGATTTACCAAACACCCTCCAGTGATTTACCAAACTCCCTCCAGTTATTTACCAAACACCCTCCAGTGATTTACCAAACTCCCTCCAGTGACTTACCAAGCACCCTCCAGTGATTTACCAAACTCCCCCCCAGTTATTTAGCAAGCACCCTCCAGTGATTTACCAAACACCCTCCAGTGATTTACCAAACTCCCTCCAGTTATATACCAAACACCCTCCAGTGATTTACCAAACTCCCTCCAGTGATTTACCAAACACCCTCCAGTGATTTACCAAACTCCCTCCAGTGATCTACCAAACTCCCTCCAGTGATTTAGCAAGCCTGTAATGCAGTGCAATGGCTGAGCAAAGAGAACCATGGAAAATCACTGACCTGGTCGGCCGTTTGTACCGTGAGCGCCGGGTGCACCTGAGCACAGGAGAGAAGGACAGTTTTAAAGAGTAAATCCAAGGCAGAGGACTATCTGAAAAAGGGCCTTTCCTGTTTATACCATTTTCATGTCCTGCTTTTTCTGGTGAAAATTTAACAAAAAAACAAAGAACACCATCCACAGTGCACTGTAATGCGAGTTTGAATTGAGTGTAACCATAGGGCCGGGCAGAGTTCTGCTTCTCATGGTTAATGTGAGTTTGAATTGAGTGTAACCATAGGGTTGGGCAGAGTTCTGCTTCTCATGGTTAATGTGAGTTTGAATTGAGCGTAACCATAGGGTTGGGCAGAGTTCTGCTCCTTATGGTTAATGTGAGTTTGAATTGAGTGTAACCATAGGGTTGGGCAGAGTTCTGCTTCTCATGGTTAAAGCAGCGTGCGCTTTGAGCAGGAACCCAGATGTACTGAGGATGATGAAGATGGTGGACGGTACCTTTGGGGCCCACAGGACCGGGGGATCCGAGGGGCCCAGGGATGCCTGGGTCACCGCTGGAGCCTGTCAAAACACCACACAGAAGCATCATGCAGTCACATGTAGATTTTCTATAGTTTTTTATGCTTTTCCCCCATTTTTTTCCACACACTAATAAAAATATCACCATTCGCTGCAGCAACCTCCTGCTGTCAGAGGTTTTCTCTAGCAGCTAATTAGGATAATAAAATATGCCATATAAAATGATTAAATACAGGCATGAAAATGCATGCATTTCAAAGAAGGGCACTGAGGAAATTATAAAATTTTGGTGAATATCTGGCTTGTGGAACTGCCATATTGTGACAACAAAGTGCTGGTACTGAGATGTACGTGCTCTACTGAGTGTCATCTTGTAGTTTTGGGTAGTTTTTGTTCACACAATTGCTGTGCTGGCGCCCATACCTTTATCTCCCTTTGTGCCGAATCCTGGGGGCCCGGGGTCACCACGGGGCCCCACTGGGCCCTCTCGTCCCTTCAGCCCGGCCGGGCCCTCCGGTCCAGATTCCCCTAAAAAAAAAAAGAGAAGAGACTCACACCCTGAAGCCTTCGGGCTGGGTTTGTGTACTTTCTGTCCTGTAAAACTGGCCCCATCAGGCCCAGTCGGGCCCAGTCTGGCAGACATGAATAAGGCAGACATGGTGGGTGTCATGGCGGGTGTCATGGCGGGTGTCATGGTGGGTGTCATGGCGGGTGTTATGGCGGGTGTCCCGTAGGTCAGCAGTGCCGATTAATGCTCCGTACCTGCAGTTCCCTTCTGTCCCTTAGGTCCTTCTGGACCAACGTGTCCTGGAGCACCTGCAGGAGGAAGCTCATTGAGGTCATCCTGTCCTCAAAAATACACAGCATTTGTGTAAATAAATAAATATAATTTCAGTGAACACGTCATCCTACATCTATTTTAAACTGCAGAAAAGCGAGCCTTCAAGCTGGCCTTACCTGGTATTCCAGGGAAACCAGCATCACCTACATAAGAGAGGAGGAATTAAATTTCAGTACAGTAATGGCTGTAGAATGGCACCTGATTGGTCATTGATGGTAATGCAACGTGTCTGTTTGTGTCTGTTAACATTCTCTCCCAGTATGACAGCACAGATGGAACAGACAGCTGGATTAGATTCTAATGGCAGAAATCTCAACTCGGGAAGGTATGTGTCTGATTCACTGACCTTTGGGTCCCATAACGCCTGATTCACCTGAAATATATGAAAGTAAAATGTAAATAACTGAGAGAAGCAGGTTATCAACATTGCCTCACCTTTTGCAAGTCAAAGACTTGGGGAAGAGGCAATCGCTCCAAAAAAAATGACTTGAACAGACATCTTTACTTCCAAAATGCACACTTAAAAACCAGTCTCCAAAGTTCACACGTGACCAAACAACCTTCCTCAGAATGTGGTACAGGGGAAGGAGGGGGCTAATGCCCAGTACACCCATACACCTGTACACCTGTATACCTGTAAACCTACACACCCATATATCTGTATACCTGTACACCTGCGCACCTACACATATATCTGTACACCTGCACACCTACACACCTGTATATCTGTATACCTGTACACCTGCGCAACTACACATATATCTGTATACCTGTACACCTTCACACCTGTATATCTGTATACCTGTACACCTGCACACCTACACACCTGTATATCTGTATACCTGTACACCTGCACACCTACACACCTGTATATCTGTATACCTGTACACCTGCACACCTAACACCCGTATATCTGTATACCTGTACACCTGCACACCTACATGCCCGTATATCTGTTTACCTGTACACCTGCACACCTACACACCTTTATACCTGTAAACCTGTACACCTGCACACCTACACACCTGTATATCTGTATACCTGTACACCTGCACACCTACACACCCGTATATCTGTATACCTGTACACCTGCACACCTACACACCTGTATATCAGTATACCTGTACACCTGCACACCTACACACCTGTATATCAGTATACCTGTACACCTGCACACCTACACACCCGTATATCTGTATACCTGTACACCTGCACACCTACACACCCGTATATCAGTATACCTGTACACCTGCACACCTACATGCCCGTATATCTGTTTACCTGTACACCTGCACACCTACACACCTTTATACCTGTAAACCTGTACACCTGCACACCTACACACCTGTATATCTGTATACCTGTACACCTGCACACCTACACACCCGTATATCTGTACACCTGTACACCTGCACACCTAAACACCCGTATATCTGTATACCTGTACACCTGCACACCTACACACCTGTGTATCTGTACACCTGCACACCTACACACCTGTATATCTGTATAGGTGTACACCTGCACACCTACACACCCGTATATCAGTATACCTGTACACCTGTATGCCTGTACACCTGTACACCTGCACACCTACACACCTGTATATCCGTATAGGTGTACACCTGCACACCTACACACCCGTATATCAGTATACCTGTACACCTGTATGCCTGTACGCCTGTACACCTGCACACCTACACACCTGTATATCTGTACACCTACACATCCATATACTTGTACAACTAGACATCTGCATACCTGTACATCTACACACCTACACACCTGTACAACTGTACAACCATACACACACTCATACCTTTGGGTCCTTGTTCTCCTCTTTCTCCTTTGAGAGACACGGCAAGTGAGTCTAAAATAAGAAAGATAAAAGTGGTTATTAATCCTCACACAGTGAAGTACATTTTTTTACCCTATCATTAATGTCGTCATTAATGCTTGATGGTTTAATGAAATTATCAGTTGAAAGCAAGACTAGAAGCGTTGTACCTAAACGTAAAAATGCCTGCATTCAATTATTTAACAAACATTTCGCTTTAAATTTGATTTAATACATGCAAATCTTACTTGTTTCAGTAATAACACACATTTGAATTCACTCTCTTCTCTCACTCTCCCTCTCTCTCCCTCTCTTCTCTCCTCTCTCCCTCTCTCTCCCCCTCTCCTCTCTCCATCTTTCCCTCTTCTCTCCTTCTCTCCTCTCTCCCTCTCTTCTCTCCACTCTCCTCTCTCTCTCCCTCTCTCTCCCTCTCTTCTCTCCTCTCTCCCTCTCTCTCTCCCTCTCTTCTCTCCTCTCTCTCTCTCCCTCTCTCTCTTCCTTTCCTCTCTCCCTCTTTCTCCTCTCTCTCTCTCTCTCTCTCTCTCTCTCTCCCTCTCTCTCTTCCTTTCCTCTCTCCCTCTTTCTCCTCTCTCTCTCTCTCTCTCTCTCTCTCTCTTCTCTCCTCTCTCCCTCTCTTCTCTCAGTCTTCCCAGGAGAGAAGCAGCAGGCTGCCACTGTAAGGCGCAGACGTGGCGGTACCTCGGAGCGTGTCGGACCGCAGCTCGGCCTGGACCAGCTGCTGTACGAGCTGCTGCAGGGTGGCGGTGTCCGTGTTGGCTGCCGTGCCCAGGTTCAGGTTCCGCCCCAAAACGGACGAGCCGGACACGTCCGTGTAGGCGCCGGCTTCGGCCACGCGGCGGCTGGCGTGCGCCTCCATGGAGGCCTGCTCCAGAGCCTCCACCCGGCCCTTCAGCCTCTTCACCTCCTCCGCTAACAGGGGAACAGAGAGGGGGAGGGGGTCAGGGTACAGAGCTGTCACAGCTTACAGGTGCAGGGGTCAGTGCTGCAGATTATTCATCAAAATGAGTTATGGGGGGAGAGTGGGGAGGAGTGGGGGGGGAGTAGGAGGAAGTGGGGGGGAGTGGGGGGAGTGAGGAGGAGTGGGGGGATTGGGGGGCAGTGGTGGGGACTAGCGGGGAGTGGTGGGGAGTGGGGGGGCGGGGGGGACAGGGGGGAGTGGGGAGGGGTAGGGGTGAGTGAGGATGAGAGGGGGGGGATTGGAGGAAAATGGGGAGGAGTGGGGGACAGTGGGGGGAGTGGGGGGGAGTAGGAGAGGATTGGGGGGGTGTGGGGGGCAGTGGGGGGGGGATGGGGAGGAGTGGGCAGGAGTAGGGGGGAGTGGGGGGGAGTGGGGAGGATTGGGGGGCAGTGGTGGGGGAGTGAGGAGGAGTGGGGAGGAGTGGGGGGCAGTGGGGGGAGTGGGGGGGAGCGGGGAGGATTGGGGAGGAGTAGGAGAGTAGTGGGGGGGAGTAAGAGAGGAGTGGGGGGGTGTGGGGAGGATTGGGGGGCAGTGGGGGGAAGTCTCACCCAGTGCAATGAGTCCGCACAGGAGCCCCAGGAGGAGCAGCAGTCCCAGGAGCAGTCCCAGAAGCCACTTCCACCAGCTGCAGCAGGAGTCTCCACAGCAGCCGCCCCCGCCCCCGGCCCCGCCCCCTGCGTAGTTCCCATCCTTATGAATCGCTGGGGCGAAAAAACAACCACTGTGATGTTCATAAACTGTTCTGCAACATTGTCATGATTCATTTACATTCATTTACAAATACTCACATGCACGCACATATGCACAAGCACACACATACTCTCTCTGTCTCTCTCACACACACACACACACACACATACATACATACATACATAAACACACACACATACATCCACTGAAAGCTTCTGTATATATTGACATCTCATTGGCCCAAAGGCACCTTCCCATCCATTTGATCTCATCATCTGTACAGCACATCTACAGTACCACATCTACAGTGTTTCACAAATATGACACATGATTCTTCATGTTTGAACAATGTCACATAAAAAATGCCTGGGACATTTTAAGGCTAATTTTGGTATGCAAATTAAATATGTGAAATATAATGTATTTGTGAAAATACTGTACGTAAATATATTTACTGTAATATTCCTACCTGCATATGTTGCCTTGTCTTTTGTTGGCACTTTTGTGGATCCAACTTTGGAGTAAAACAATGAAAATTGTAAAACTTTAAATAATTTAAGGAATACTGAGAATGAACATAAGTACTGAGAACAACACAATCTTTATGAATATTATTCATAATTATTAAATGTAATTTAATTATGATAGATCTGTTTGTTTGATCGTATCTCGTATCTGTAGGTTAGTCTGTACTCTTACAGTATGCGTTTGTGTCGGCCTTAAGTGGAGATTCAGCGTAGCTAGGCATCATTTTCTCCTTCTTCAGAGAGTCGTCTGAAAATGACCCTGTAACACAGAGAGATTCATACTGTAGACCCTGTAACACAGAAAGATTTATAGACCCTGAAAGTCAGAGAGATTTATAGACCCTGTAACACAGAGAGATTTATAGACCCTGTAACTCAGAGAGATTCATAGGCCCTGTAACTCAGAGAGATTTATCGACCCTGTAACTCAGAGAGATTTATAGACCCTGTAACTCAGAGAGATTCTTAGGCCCTGTAACTCAGAGACATTCATACTGTAGGCCCTGTAACACAGAGAGATCACATATACAGGATATATAGCTTATTTTAGGCATTGCTTATTTTAGGCATCTCTCAAGTCCAGATGCAGGACTGTTAAGGAATAACCAATGATTGGGGGAGGCCCTTACCCCTGGGAGCCCGGTTCGGCGCGCTGCTGAACTGCTTCCCGCTGTCTTTGGTCATGATCTGCAGGTCGTCCTCCTTCCGGACCGGCAGGTTCTCCTTCTCCAGCAGCAGGAACTTGAAGTCTTTGAGGAAATTCTCCTCAAGGTGCGGCCGGACCACAGAGGCTGCAGCACACGTGTCGACTGCATTTAGCTTAACTGAGACCATGTTACATGCTTCACAACACACAACGCACAACACACTCATTACTGCAAATCATCAAACCAAACTTTACAGTTTTCACCCAAGAATTCAAACTAATATTTAGCTTATGCCATGAAACAATATCAAACCTCATATCTGATTAAATAATGGGACAGTGGTATTAGTTAACAGCGTATAATGGACATGTAGTATGTAAATGTAGTATGTCAGTAAATGTAGCCCATTGTTCTCTCTCTGGATGCACCTGTATTGGTGGAGACTGCAGTGCTGACTGACACATTCTTCTGTACCCCATAACCTGTAGAATATACACAGACACACACAGACACATGTGCGTGCGGGCACACACACACACACAGACACGGACACACACAGAAACACACAGACACACAGACACACGCACAGACACACACACACAGAAACATGCAGACACACACACAGAAACACAGACACAAACAAAAGACACACACAAGCAGTCACACAGGAAAAAAACAATAATTAATTGCCTTCATTAAAAACAATTAAAATACATTTATTTCCAAATTTATTACACCACATGTCAAGAATTAAAATTTGGTTGAGATATTCACTCAGTGTTCATACCTGCATGTGAGTTAAACCCACCGGAGGTGAGAGCACCGTTGGATGTTGTAACCAGGTTATTCTGAAGACCGTACGCTGCACACAAGACAATGGACCGTGTTACTTCATCAAGGCTCCCCTTTATACATGTAAAAGGACTTGCGTTTGTGTTACACAGGAATAGGAAAAGCAGAGGCTGTAAGCTCTTAGAAACAGAGTGAATGGGGCTTGCAGGTAATAAAATCAATGAAAAGCGTGTTGAGGAAGGAGCTGTGTGACTGGGCCTGACCTGAGCTACCGCTGGACAGGCCGCTGCTGACCGGGGGAGGTCCGCTCATCATGTTGTTCTGGACGCCAGAAACTGAGGATTTCACACACAGAAGCGCTTTGTAAGGGATGACATCAGTGCGGACGCAGGCCATACATGAAGCTGCAGCAGACGAGCGAGTGCTCTGCTCTGAAACGCGCAGTCACTGAAATGCACTCTAACTGCAACAGCCTCTATCCGCCACAGCATTTCTAAGCACAGCAGCCCTAACTGTAGCAACCTCTAACTGCAACAGCTCCTAATCACAGCAGCCCCTAACTGCAGCAAATGGACTGCATTTTATATAGCGCTTTACAATTGATGTCTCTCATTCACCCATTCACACGCACACACTCACACACCAATGGTGAAAGGCTGCTATGCAAGGTACCAATCAGCTCGTTGGGAGCAATCAGGGGTTAGGTGTCTTGCTCAGAGACACTTTGACACACCCAGGGCGGGGGATCGAACCGGCAACCCTCTGACTGCCAGACAACCGCTCTTACCTCCTGAGCTATGTCGCCCCTAGAGGCTGCAGCAGCCTCTAACCACAGTAGCCTCTAACTGCAGCAGACTCTACATGCAGCAGACTTAACCGCAGCAGACTCTAACTGCAGCAGACTCTAACCGCAGCAGACTCTAACTGCAGCAGACTCTAACCGCAGCAGACTTAACTGCAGCAGACTTAACCGCAGCAGACTCTAACCGCAGCAGACTTAACCGCAGCAAACCTAATCACAGCAGCCCTAATCGCAGTACGTAAGTCCTGTGGATCAGCGGGAGGTGGCTGACCTGAGAGCGATGACAGGGGCGGAGGGGGTAGGAGGGTGGATCCGGGGGACAGGTTTTTGGGGCTCGTGGAGTAGCTGGGCATAGTCATGCCAGCGAACCCTGAGGGCAGGCTGGAGGTGGTCCACGTGTAGGAGGGCTGGACAGCGTCAATCACCGTGGTGTCATACTGCGTCAGCACTGCCGTGGAAACAAAGAGTTAACTGTGGCACAGGGTACAGTGCAGCCATGGAAACTAAGGGTTAACCGTGGTACAGGGTGCAGTGCTGCCATGGAAACTAAGGGTTAACCGTGGTACAGGGTGCAGTGCTGCCATGGAAACTAAGGGTTAACCGTGGCACAGGGTGCAGTGCTGCCATGGAAACAAAGGGTTAACTGTCATACAGGGTGCAGTGCTGTAACTTCGGCAAGGCTATTAGCTTCTACACTCATAACACGCGATGTGTTAAAATCAGGCACGATGGGGTATAATAAGCTTTAATTATTCATTAACATAAAGCATTCCTTAAGAATGGGACAGCCACATTGACAACTCATAAGAGATGACTGCAGTGTCACACACAGCTCCACTGAAGCACAGGCACGATGCAAAAGTGATTGACAGCCAAGAGAGTGGAGTTCTTCACAACTACGGGTCCACTTACATGGGGCTCCACTGGGGGCGTGAGACACAGGCCCCGCCCTGACTGAGGGGCTGTGACTCGTCTGGTAAGAGACAAACCTCCAGTGACCAGACTCTGAGGCTCCGAAGGCAACTTGTCACACAGGTTGGAGTCAATAATTATTCACATTACCCATGAGCCATCACTGTTTCGCTTCTTCTACACAACACAAATTTCATCCTCACAAAACCACAGCCTTTCAACTCAAGGCAAAGCCAAAACGAAAATGCAATTACATATGAATGACCATCAAGGAATATGCAGTGTCATATATAAATAATTCAGGGCAAATGCAGTGTTACATGTGAGTAACTGTAAGGGTTTTTCATTTCAATTCAGTCGTTTCCAAAACTGAATTATGTAATTCAAACTGTTTGAATTTGTATTCGTCTGCAGATGATTTCCGGTGGAGTGAGATGGAACGGGCCCCGGGCGTGGCCCGGTCACTATGACGCGTACCTGACTGCGAGCCATCGGTGACGATCCTGGTCTCCACGGACCCCTTCTTGGGGATGGGGATGGTGTCGGAGATGGGGCGGGTGGGGCTCACGCTGCAGGAGCGGCTGCCTTTCAGGAGCTTCTTCACATCTTCCAGCTCAGTCCCTGCAGAGGAGGAGCACAGAGGAGGCATGCAGAGGAGGCGCAGATAGTAGGAGAAAACAAGTAGAACCATGTTTATTAATTATAATAATAATAATAATAATAAGAATAATAATAATAATTATTATTATTATTATAAACCTTTATTTGACTAGGAAGTCACATTGAGATTAAAACCTCTTTTACAAGTGAGACCTAGCCAAGACAGGGCCAAAGCAGAATAAAACAGCATACAAAACAACAAGAATGACAACAGTAGCACACAGAATGAAACAACCGACATGATAAAATACATAAACTAAAACAGCGTTAAATAAGTTCAGGGTTTAAAACAAGAACAGGTCACAGACAAAATATCAATTATCCATCTTTTAAAATCTGGCAACGAAATGTTTATTTAACCCCACATGAATTAGAGATTCAGTGGCATTATTTTGACTACAATATCTTTGCCAATTATGCTGACTGATTTCAATATGAACTCACATCTGGTGGAGGGAGAAGCGCTCTGCAATCTGGCTCGAATTTCACTCTCTGAAAGGTTATAAAAGATAAGCTGGTTCAATATTATGATATAAATACACCACATTCATTCAGAGCATTCATCATGAGTGACACACTCACCACACTATATGAACAGAGTGGATGATTAGCAGATGCTAAAGCATGTATGCAAATTACCTCTGCTCTGGCTCCTCCCTCTGGATGAAGAGCTGGCAGCAACTGAAACAAACACAGAAAATAATTCAACATGTGATCCACATCCACAACCAATAGAACGAGAGGTTATAACGACACCCACATCCACAGCCAATAGAACAAGAAGCTATAACGACACTCACATTCACAGCCAATAGAACAAGAGGCTATAAAGACACCCATATCCACAGCCAATAGAACAAGAGGATATATAAGGACACTCACATCCACAGCCAATAGAACAAGAGACTATAAGGACACTCACATCCATAGCCAATAGAACAAGAGACTACAAGGACACCCACATACACAGCCAATAGAACAAGAGGCTACAAGGACACTCACATCCACAGCCAATAGAACAACAGGATATATAAGGACACTCACATCTCCCGCCAATAGAACAAGAGGCTACAAGGACACCCACATCCACAGCCAATAGAACAAGAGACTATAAGAACACTCACATCCATAGCCAATAGAACAAGAGGCTACAAGGACACCCACATCCACAGCCAATAGAGCAAGAGACTATAAGGTCTATGAGGAGAAATTAAAGTATACTGTTCTCTTTTAAACTATTAAACATTAGCCAAGGCTGTTGCTCATACCTTTTCTATTTCCATTTAATGAAAATAAATAAATAAATACATTTATAAATAACAGTTTGAAATTACAGTAAAAAGACATGCAGACTTTTGAAGAATGCATAGTTGCTGTCTTTAGCTGAAAGCAGTTCTAAATTAAGCAGGATGTACATTCACAGGAACAAAGCACAGTTAATTTAATAAAAAATAATCAAAGTAGATTATTTTAAGCAAGTCTCCATTGAATCACCCTTCAGTAACCAGTTAAGTGTTATATTGTAAATATGTTTGGGTTATTGTCAAAGTCGGAATCAAATACATGAAGGAACTGTAAAATAGAACATTTTTTAATTCATGATTTCAGTTTCAATTCATTTCATAAATTGACTGAATTTAAATAGAATTTACTTCATCCCTGGTAACTGTTCACTTTCAGTGTAATTTAACTAATAATGAAATATATAGCCATGTAGAACCCACAGGGTGCTAGTGCAGATGGAAGTTATTACCATACTCTTTCCTTGTGTATTCCGGTGAGGAATTCCCACTAGAACTTCCTAAAAAAAACAGGGGGAAGGTAGATTACAGCATCAGCTACAGGACTGAACGCAACTTGTCAGTGAAGCTCTTTTAGACAGTGATACCCATCACCCTTATTGTGAAATATACAATTCAAAGACGTAAATGTAATTTAACAGATTTTTTAAAAGTCATTTAGTAGTGCTTGTAACTTGTACATTACATCTTAAAGGGGAATTCCACCGCAAAACAACATTTACCTCATCTTGACAGATCTGGGTGTAACTGATTGATTCTCTCTGTGTCGCAGGCCAAAGCCATCTCTGAACAGAGAAATTGGCAACGAAAAGTAATAATGGCACACGCCTCTAACCTTCCACATTTTTGCGGAACTATAATGGACGGGTAATTTGAATTTGGAGATACCTCCAACGTAGCAAAGGGGGTGTTGACAGAATTCACATAAAAGGTTTTGGGTAGCTGCTGTTCCAGCTGCATACAGTATTAGCATGTGAGCTACCTAGCGTAGTGGAGTAAGTTGCTCTTCTGTGCTCAATCAAACAGACTCAAGCCAGCTAACGTTACCTTGCTGCCAGTTGCATTTTCTACAGTTGCAATATGCAGCCCCTAGGCCATGCTAGGAAATGATACGACAATAGCACGCCATTGCTTTGTTCCAGCATCATATTACTACCACTGTGCCATCTACTCTACACACATTAGCACAGCCAAATGTAGACTACCGTCAACTTACGTTTATTACTGCCAGTAATAAATTATATATGATATGCCTTATTGCCAGCAATGTGTTATATTTAAAATGCACATTAGTGTCTTTTGCAATGGGTTAACTGCACACATTTCCGTTCGTACATAACCACCCGTGCCTACAGTAAACGTTGGCCCATTTAGCTCAAGGTTTTGGTGTAATGGCCGCTCAAGCAGCAGAAGCATGTGTTTTAAAACGAACACAGTGCCCTGACGAGCAGTTTACTAATAACATTTAGGATAAATGACAACGCGAATAGAGGTAACTGACTCAAACCTTGTAAATAGTGCATCTACACGTTAAGCGGCTAAAAACCCAGCATTGAAAACATTCAGTTTTTACCCGGCAATAGAACAAACAGGTAAAACTGCAATAAAAAGACCCACATAGGCTATGTCTGTCTTTGTCCCACTAGAATGACAAGTAAAACAGGTCGTTTTGCTGTTGACGCCTCATTTATAAAAGCAATGAATAAACAAGAGACAATCGTGATATTTTTGTCAGATAATTTATCGAAATGCGTAGATGTGGACTATATTTCATTTCAGCTCTCGCATGAGGGAATGCCAGCCAATGTGAACCATACATTTCTCCCAGCATGGCTAAATGCGTCGCCTCCTCTCCCCCATTCTCTCCTACAACCAGCAGGCCTATTCTAGAACATAGGCTATATTCTCGCCGGATTTATAATTATGACAACCAATTATTGTTAGGCCTATTAAAGCCATGCACCACTGAAGCGCCATTTTCTTTTTAGTAGAACTTAAGCAGTACAATAAACTGAAGTAAACACATAAAACTAGATTTTCTTTTAGTTTCTAGCTTTCTGGCGAGTAACGTGAGCCTCTAGGTCACGTGTAACGTCCAGCCTCTTCATCTGTATTCAGTAGGAGTGGCAGCCTGTGACTGGCGTTGCCTGGCGCCCGCCAATGAACTGTAAGTGCCCACTCATTGTAGTCTTTAGTAAAGCAGGTACCTGTAGCATGTGCAGTAGTTTGGGACTACATCTGCACTCACTACAGGTAGTGAACTGGCTAAGCGCTCATTTTAATCAGACAGCTACTCTTCTACAAGTAAAAGTTCATTTTACGGTGGAATTCCCCTTTAAATTACATGTGAATGACTAGAAGCACTTGCATGCCAGCCTGGCACAGACTGGCATAGACTGGCACAGACTGGCACAGACTGGCACAGACTGGCACAGACTGGTACAGAATGGTACAGACTGGCGGCACTCACCTTCATACCCGCCTGAGTGGCTGATGATGGTCTTCCTCTCGATGAGAGCCGGGGAATAGGCAGGCCCCCTCCTTATACCCCCAGACACGGACGAGGAGGAGCCTCCCTTTGTTACCATGGAGAAGGATCCCGAGGTCCCTCTAACGGCTCCCCTGGAACCTCCTCCGGACCCGCCTCCTGACCCGCCTCCGGATCCGCCCCCAGACCCTGCTCCATACCCGCCCCCGGACCCGCCCCCGGACCCCGCTCCATACCCTCCTCCAGAGGAACTGACAGAGAACCCTCCGGAAGCTGTAGGGTCAAAAACACAGAACACATCTATCAATCTGAAACCACCCACTCCCAAAATGGCACCCATCCCTTTTTGAACTTAGCTAGATGTAAAATGTCACATTTATGACACTGACATTGATTTTTTAAAAATAAGGATCTGTGTGAGTGTCTCAAAGGCACTTGAGTCCCACAATGAGAGGGAGTACACACAGGCTAATGCAGCAGAGGATTCTGGGATATGGTAAACTGGGACAGTATTTCTGTGCCTTTAGTATTTCTGTGCCTTTAATCGCATAAACATGTAATTGCAGACAAATTCATATTTAATCATTTATTCATAACAGCTAAGCATCTGAAACATGGCTAAAATAAACAGCGATGGTTTAAGGGTGAAACTGGTGTGAACTCACTTGGAGGCAGTGATGTTAGTCTGGTTGTCGTTGTTACGCTTTCTGTCACAACTGGGAAAGAATAGCATTCAAAATCAAAATCACGAACGGAAAAGGCAGTTATCAGGAAATAAGTACAGTTAGATTTCTCTTAAGGAAATTATTTCAGGAGAGCCATGAAAATCACTGCTTTATGCTTTATGATCACACAGGAATATTTTAATACATGGCAGGGGCTATGATACAAATATCACTTGACCTTTGGTCTTTTTATTTTGGGTACCTAGCTGTAATGCTGGTCCAACCTGCAGATTAGCATGTTTAAAACTTATTTAACTTCAGTATACATGTATATATACAGTATACATAATGTCAGTTAATCATCTGCCAATTATTCATGTAAGTCCCATATGTTAATCAAGAAAAATGATCTTTTTTAAATATCTCAAGATTGAGAACAATATTTAAGAAAGAAAAATATTAGATCCAGCACTTTAGATCTGAAAAGACATAAGGCAATTAGTAAGTCATGTCGGTTCCTAAAATGGAATTTAGTACATTTCAGGTCTGGCATCCAGTCAACGCTGTAACAGAATAGCCACTAGGTGGCGTGTTACACCTGCTGTAGCAGAGGCATTTCCAAATTAACGGGAGGAACCATCTATTTTCACAATTCCAAAAAAGCACTGAGGTTTATCTTATACTTAAATGACTACATTTTTTTTATTTTGGGAGGATCTCTAGAGACATGTTGTGGAACTCACAGAAATCAATGACTCAGCTGTGATGCCTCAAATAAAATTAGGCCCACACAAACAATCTGAGGGCTCCACCAAAACCACCGCCTAGTCATCAGACCCAGGGCGAATTCAGTTCACGTTTTCTTACCTTATGTACCTAAATTCTTCTAGAATTTATCAATTATTAAAATAAGCAAATAGTAATACTTTCAGATCCAATATAACTCACTGACTACACATCATCAAAGGGATAATGAGCTTTGAGCAGTGAGGATGATGAAGAATAAGATGAGATAATCTATTCTGAGGAAGATGAAAGAAGTGAGATATAAAAATAAAAAGCCAATGACAAAAGTATAATATACATAATTATATAAGTATATATGTATGTATTTACTCAAGGATGGTCCAGGACTCAACCTTTGATACACAGTGGTTTCCTTGGGCAACCACCTCAGAAGTGTTTTAAAATATCCACTTTGATCTAAGATGCAGGAAAAATGTCCCAGTTTTAACATTAAAGCTGATTTTCGTAAAGATGTATATCAATGCATTAAAGGGATAATCTATGACCCACAATGAAAGGAAGTACACTCAGGAGTTCTGTTTATGCAGCAGAGGATGCTGGGATATAAGACCCTGGCCTGTGTGTTTCCTCTATCAGACCCTGGCCTGTGTGCCTGTGTTCTATCAAACCCTAGCCTGTGTTGATGTGTTCTGTCAGACCCTGGTCTGTGTTTGCACAGTCAGACCCTGGCCTATGTTTGCACTGGCCTGTGTTCCTGTGCTCTATCGGACCTTGGCCTGTATGCCTGTGTTCTGTCAGACCCTGGCCTGTGTTTGCACAGTCAGACTCTGGCCTGTGTTCCTGTGCTCTATCAGACCCTGGCCAGTGTTCCTGCAGTTCTTTCAGACCCTGGCCTGTGTGCCTGTGCTCTTTCAGACCCTGACCTGTGTGCCTGTGCTCTTTCAGACCCTGGCCTGTGTGCCTGAGCTCTTTCAGACCCTGGCCTGTGTGTTTGCTCTATCAGACCCTGGCCTGTGTACCTGTGTTCTGTCAGACCCTGGCCTGTGTTCCTGTGCTCTATCAGACCCTGGCCTGTGTTCCTGTGTTCTTTCAGACCCTGGCCTGTGTGCCTGTGATCTATCAGACCCTGGCCTGTGTGCCTGTGCTCTATCAGACCCTGGCCTGTGTGCCTGTGCTCTATCAGACCCTGGCCTGTGTGCCTGTGCTCTGTCAGACACCTCTCTCTCTCTTGTCTGACCTGTTCTACGTAAATGGAAAGCTCCTCAGGCTGGATAAGAAATCTTACCGTTGGCTGAGAGCGCTGAGCTCCCACCAGAAAGGTGTCTATTCCTTGTACTTAAATAATCCATTCCATTCCACCTGCAAAAAAAGCAATGAATTAATGAATGAATAAATAAATAAATGCATACATGTTTTTGGTGAACTTATAGAAAATGTAAATGAATAGTGAATGACAACTTAGTAAAAATTAATGAGACAAAACTCCTAGCAAAAAGAAACTGTCTGCAGGTGCTGTATTAGACTAATACCAGGTGAATGTACAAAAAACCTCGCCTCAGCACCGTTTTGATGAAAAACTGTAATTCACTGGAATCCACATCTGCATTCACAACCACAAAGCACACTATTAGGAGCTACACAGGCACATTCCACCACAGAATGCACTTTTCAAGTCGCACTTTAGAGTATGAGGGTGAGCACTCCACTTAATCACTTAGCAATTAGCAGTGCGTAGCCTTTCAGGAGCACAGATAACTACAATAATCACAAAACATTCATTAAGTACTCATATTGCTTACTATGTGGGTGTAATGCCTGAAGGAATGACGTAACGGCAAACAATAGGGGCCTCTACAATATTATCTCTCTCTTTCTCTCCCTCTCACTTTTTCTCTCTCTCCTTCTCTCATTCTCTCTCTCTCTCTCTCTCTTTCTTTATCTCCCTCTTCGTGACATGGAAGTGCGTTTTGAACCTTAGCTTTCTTTCAAAATCACTAAGAGGAATAGTTAGCCTGTAAAACTTACACAACATAAAAAACATTTATGTGAAAACATTTTGAAAACATTACATTACATTTATCTAGAAGAAAATTCTGTTATTTCAGTTTTAAATTATTGTAAAGCCAGTCATAATAATTTAAGTTGAAATATAATCTTTTATGACACAATTACAAATTGAATTTGGTCTTTGTTCCGTCTCTCACATTGTCTGTGCTAATAACAGGTATAGTAGTATTACAAAGCATAATTCCCAATATTAGAACATAATCAAAACGATCTCTGCTGGGGGTGTCTCGTGGCGTAGCCTGTAGAGCACTGTTCACATGCTCATTACAAGCTGCGACGTCAGCGGTTCGAGTCCGACCACACGACCCATTGTCGTACGTCTCTTCCTGTCTCTCTACACTGTGCATTGGTCTCGAACATGTGAAAGAGTCATCACACTGTGTTAACTGTGCTTATAGACTTCATTTAATGACACTGGATCAACTGCTGCGTACCTAACTGGAGATTAAAACTCCTAGACCAGGGCTGCCCAACCCTGTTCCTGGATATCTACCATCCTGTAGGTTTCCAATCCAACCCTAACAAAGCACTCCTCACTCGAGAGCCAGAGATTTCATTAGGCTACTGATTAGTACAGTCAGGTGTGCCAAATTGCTGGACTGAAACCTGACAGGATGGTAGATCTCCAGGAACAGGGTCAGACAGCCCTTTCCTAGACCAAATAACAACATTAAACCGGAACAGCTAATCCTTTTGTCACAGATTTTGATAGCTGTTCCAGTTGTAATGCAGTTCTGTAGTCTAGGTCTTTAAATCTGAGGTTTACACTCCAGCTAAGCACACTTTATTTGATCGATAAGGCTGGTTTCCCAGATAAGAATTCAGCCTAGCCCAAGACAAGGTTTTCATTTTCAGTGTATATCTCCACCGGGGAAATGTTCTTTTGTTCGAGACTAGGCTTAGTCCCTGTCTGGCATTGGGCTTTCCGTGGCACCACCAGTGGGCAGTGCTGAGTACTGATAAATCACATCACACTCGCTCAGTTCCAAGTATACTGAGGTGACACTGCAGGTCAAAAAGTAAAAGAGATGGAAAAACCGTTGAATTTGTCATTTGGTTAACAGTGCACACACAGCCACATTATGTGGACTAATCCTTCGTGGTTTAACAAATAAGAATATTATGCCTCAAAGAAGCAACAAGGCGTACAAAGACAAAATTTATACAGTTGTTTGCTGAATATAATGCAATTAAACTACATTTGTGAGTGGGTAAGTCTCTAAGGCTTCTGAGCAGACAGCAGCGTAAAACCAATAACATTACTGTAAATTTACAGCTAAACGGCTTCTCTGCAACTGTCGTGCACATTCAAAAAAGCGCAGTTAGTGGAAAATCATTTGGTCAAACAGTAAATAATCAGCAACACAGTTAGCTTTCACAAATCCACTGTGCTGAGAGATAACCCCGCTCTTTGAAAACAGACAAAAATTTTAACTCTAATTCTAGTTGGGGTCCAAATGTAAGGATCCTTCCCTCTCATCATTTCAATTGGAATGCATTAAAAAAAAATGATTCACTGTTATTAAAAGACATTTTGGTTGTCATCAGTGTAAATGAGAATTTAATTAAACTGTGCTCGTGCGGGCTGCGCTTATGACATCTGGTTTAATTTATGACCTCAGGTGCATGAAATTTAAACGTATGCCCTGAGGTATATGCAGCTCAAACATCTACAGGTGCTGTATTAACAAACTGCTGGCCCATAATGTTTGCAGACACCAGTGGCTCTACCTGTGCCATCCACTGATTTAACAACACGTTTGAAAGAAAAACTGGTCTGCATTTTTTAAACATTAGTGAGGATTCAGGTAAGGACTCACTTGTGGGCAGCAGTACAGTATAATGGGTAAGGAACAGGTCTTGTCACATAAAGGTCACAGGTTCGACTACTGGGTAGGACACTGCTGTTGTGCATTTGAGCTAGGTAATTAACCTGCATTGCTTGAGTATATATACAGTATATTCAGCTGTATAAAGGAATGCAGTGTAAATGCTATGTAAATGCAATGAGCGCAATCTAATGTTGAGTCAATGTAAGAGGGGAACTTCATGTTAATAAATGCCAGGTCATTTATCTCAACACAGTGAGAAATCACATGCACGGCAAACAGAGATTCTGTATGTCTGAGTAAGGTCAGCCGTTTGAAGTCAGCATTCAAAGAAATCCTTTGGTGTCCTAACGGATAATAGATTTCAATGCACCATTGAAGAAGCTCCCTATATACAAAAGGTCTCCTTTTCATTGTGAAACTCTACACCAGACCCAGCCTGCGTGCCTTATTTTATACAGGTAATTCTTCGGCACATTCTTCCTGTGATCGGCAGCAGCTGAACAGGATTTGGTGTGTGTTTGTTCCCTTGCGTAGCGCCAGCACAACTTAACTCGTTTTGTGCAGAGCAGAACATGATAGCACGCTGTTGCATTGTACTGCAGGTGCAACCACAGTTGGTTTCCGCACTGAGCAAACTGAACCTGTGAAGCTGGCCATCACAATGGTCACAATTCTGAAAGTATTATGGGATGTGTAGGCTTAAATGTTGTCTACTGTCGAGGGCTGCCCTGGGAAATTCCTTGGCCCAGGACAAAATTTGCTCTCAAAACCATTCAGTAACATACCACAAGTTCACAGACCATTGGCCTCACCCCCCTCGACGGGGCCTGGGACAACATACCTGGTTATACCCCCCCTTCTGGTGACCCTGTGTTTGTTTGTGTGGTATTAGGCCTTCTACTAAAACATTGAGATAAACCCATTTAATAGGCATTTTATTTGGCATGTTCAATAGAGCATGCAAGCCAAAGCCTGTGCTTGAGAGTCAATTGCTTTCAAAAAATCTGGTTGACGTGAGTGGTCACCTTAATTTTATGGCAAATTTGCCAAAGCAAGAACCGATTTCGATGATGGGTTTTTTTCTTTTTTTTCTTTTTTTTTTTTTAAAGAATGTGTCATTTACCTCAAAGAAAAGTGATGGTTCAAAACAACAAAAACACAAAGGCAAACACAGGACATCACCAGCCACAGGACAATTAATTTACAAGCGCTACTCATTCATTGGTATTTGTCCTTTTTTCGAGTGTCCTGATAAAATAGTACAAAAAACATCAACTACTGGGTTATCGCATAAGCATTAAAATATTTTTTTACTACAAGCCAGATGAAATTGATTTTTTTTTTTGTTCGTTTGTTTTGTTTTGTTTAGTTCGGTGTAGAAACAGTTCACGTTCTGCAGGTTTATACGATTTCAGACTGGGTGCGCATTGGCCCAAACTGTTCTGTGTGCAATGAATGATATTTGAGATATTTACAGATGTTTCTGATAACTTGGCAGATCCACATTGGCTGGCAGAGGGGCGCTAGGGGCTTTGTGGTCTAAAGCAAGAAAACACTGCAGGAACATTGGTGCTATTCCTCCACAGGTAGTATGTACGTATACTTCTTGATTAATCTTCAAAAAATATATTTAATCTTATTTTTGCCTGGAAATATTTATTATGGTACACGCCACCTAAGATTGTTGTACTCAAGAAAAGATGTACGTGCACAATATAAAAACTGATAATACTTTTGTTTATAATTGTGAAAAACACTCAAAATTAATCTGTTCATATTTACAGCTCCTGTAATTTTGCTGCTTTGGAGTTATACTGGGAGTTATGTTCTTGTTTTAGACCACAAACCCCCAAAAGCCATTGTAAAGCTGGTTGTCAGAAACTTCTGTATCTAAAATATCTTTCATTGCACATAAAAATCATCTGGACCAATCAACAACATACAGTCAGGCTGAAATACTAGCATCATCAGTCTACATGGTACATGTTTTACAAAAAGAAGACAAAACTGTTGACAATACATGCATGCGAAATTAAATTCTGTTGTAAAAGCGATTACATAATGTGACAATCTACCTCAGTTTAGGGCAGATAACCCTAAACTGGGGCAGATAACCCTAAACAGGGGTGTATGTATGTATATAGATATTTTAGGTTGTCTGCATGAACTAAATGCTCCATTTCTCCATAAATTATGTGAACACCCATTAGAACATGCCAGGAACTTCAGACAAAGAATGTTAGCGTGATAACTGACTCAATATCATATTTTCCCACTGGAATCACAGCTGTGATTTTCAGCTTGGCAGAGTAGCCAGGAGAACAAACAATACATGCGAACAAATATTGAAACTCAAGCCGGTACTGATTTCAAAAAAACTTCTCCTGTTCCAAACTTAATGCATCGAATAGTCCTCAAGTTTATAATCTCATTTTCATGCTTTGCACGCACGCACACACACACACACGTAAAAAAAGTTTATATGAAAAGAATTAAATAGATATAATAACATACCTTCGAATAAATAACGACGAGAAATAATCAAGAGAAGTCCGCAAACAAAGAATACAACAGCGTATAAATCCCCTCGGCTCTTATGTATCAGTCAACTTCAGCGCACTGCTTCAGCAACCAACGCGCAGCGCTACTACGTTACTTGAAACTTTCACTCAGGTCTCAAATACATGTCTAAACAGAGCCGGAAGGGCTGAGTCTTCAGCCGCGCCCACGGCTGCTCCTTGGCAGGTTCACACCCAGCCTTTTGGAAAGAGACGTTGCCCTCGGGACAACAATTTTAAAAACCACTCTGGGGGTTTGCCGGTAACGAGAGTGGAGTTGGGTGTGCTTGGGGTGTGGATATCCATGGTCGGTTAACCTGCACATGTACGCAGGCTAAATCCATGCCAACGCCAGCACTTGATGGATTGACCGTTAACTAATTCACTTAAGTGAAATACGAACCAGGCATCCGCTTCATGAATTAACATGTTGTGGAATTAACAGAATTTTCCCTTTTATTTCACAAGTGGGCGTTGTCTTAAACTCTTTAGAGTCGTTTGGCAATAAAGAATGATGGCATTTTTATTTATTTATTAATTTTTTATTTTATTTTAAATCTATTTTGTGTTTTGTTTGTTTGGTACGAATTTAAATGCATCTTAGGTCATCTACAGTTAACTCTAGGCTGATGAAGGGAAAAAAAGTTCTTGCACGGGCATGTATTTATGCCGAGGTATAAAAGCTATTTACAGTGCAGAAGAAGAAACTTGCTTCCTTCTTTCTTTTCCTCCGTATGTAAAGAAAAGCTCCGTCTGTCATGGACGGGAAAGATGTGGGCATACACCAGGGTACCTCCTAATTAACTTTAATTCTGGATGGGCTGTTATTAAGCAGCATCATGATACCAACTCCCAGCACGAGAGAGAAAGAGGCAGCACCGCCCTAGATCCGTAACTATCTCCACATTACTTCGGCAGTACTTAAACTTGGAATTCAGCGCATAACTGACACCAGAGTATTCAGACAGATGTGGAGCGAGATTCAGGCATCATCTGGCCTTAACTTCGAGCTACGATTAAAAGCAGATGTGTTTTTCATCGCATTACACAGTTCTGGGCGTTGGCGGTGACCGAAGTTAACTGACCAATCAATAACTTCATCGACGCAAGGAAACACTTTTTAATAGCGAATCAATGTTGAAAGAGAGAAATGTTGAAAGAGACCAGGCCCTGCTGACTGAATTACAGGGTTCAACGCAAACTGTGCGCAAGTAAATAACCAGCGGGGTGTGTTGTGACTGAAAGACTACGATTTGCACATACTGAGACACTGAATTCCTCAGAATGGTAACAGATGGCACAACTCTTAAGATGTTTCCAATACATTTGTGCACATGCAGAATTTCAGGGCATAACAATGTAATGGACTGTTTATGCAGCTCTTCATCTGAGGAGGAGGAGGAGGAGATGGAGAACTGTTTGCGTTGTGTGGCAGTAACGCGGTGATGAGTCACTCTAGGGTATGAAACATCGGTGTGTTCCTGAACACATCCAGGTTCACACAAGCCCTCCAAACGCTGTCCCGAGGCTCAGCACCCCCTCTGTGGAGGCCCTCGGGACGCCCCACCCTGAAAAGGTGTTGGCCCGGGATGACGCATAGGACTTTAATGCTGAATTCGGGAATTTGACGGGCGAATACCATACTGTGGCAAAATGTGCTATATTTCCTTCAGCTCTATTCATCTTGAGTTGGACAGAACTGTTAGGAATCCCATAGTAAAACGGTTGAGTTCATGTCAGAGCCATCAATAAGACACTATCAGCTGTGGGGAAGAGCATGGTGGGTAATTACTCAGGTATTTGGAAAGCAGCCTCTCATAGGCTACATACTTACCTTACGGTGATGAAGACAAAGTGCATTCTGGTTAAGAAAACTTCAGAGTATCGCTCTTTGCATGAATGATTTTGAATTGTTGTCAGAAAATCAAAGTATGTGAATGGACAGAATGTGCCAATTTAACAAGAAAGATTGAGCAAGAAAACACTGGAATGTTCTATGCATTATCCCTACACTGGATGCTGCAGCAAGGCTTTAAGTAAATGGTAATAACAACTGTTTCATCATTTTATGAAATCCCACATGAATATTGCAAATGTGGACAGTGAAAAGAATCATACAATCATATGATCTCGAAGAACCTGAAAGTGATAAAGACACATAATTGAAACAGCAATCATGGAAAAGACCCTCAACGACAGGAAATCGTGAACTCAGAATAAAAAGACCGAAGGACGTTATTTTCAAAACAGTCATGTCAGAAAGAGCAGCCATGTTGAAGAAACCACTGGCTTCACATTCAGCGAACAAATAATAAAGGGAAACAGTCTAGGGAAACATCTCCATCAAAGTAACTCAAATGAAGATATCCACTTTGCATTTGACAGTGTGATTTTAATAGCTGAACACGATATGAAACAATGGCATTTAGAATTTTGTCTGAACTTGTTGCAGTTCTGTACCTTCGAGGCACAGATCTTGGTTGCTTGGTAACCAGAACTCCCCACAAGTCGCTTTCCTTCCCAAAGCCACATCAAATATACCCAACGTGCCTTTATTACACACCCGGGACTTTCTGGGAAATTATGCGTAACTGGGTGTCGGAGCCCATCCTTTGTTCTTCGTTACATATCTGTTCAATAACAACAACTCGCACAGCAACACCACCAATAAGATCAAGAATAACAGAAACAATAATAATGCATTTTATTTGTATAGCATCTTTCACATAGCAACGCAGCTTAAAATCATTTACAGAATGCATACAGAATAACACAAGAATAAACGTGAAAGTAAAACAGTAATAAATGTAGTCAAAGAAAAAGAGGTAAGACCAGTTACAGAGGTATAAGGGTGTTTAGAAAAAAATGTCTTCCACAGTATTTAGATTATGGGTAGTATATTATGTGATAAATAATATGAAATCTATGTGTGATGATACCCCTTAATAAGTATCATATAGACGACATGAGAATGAGAAGAACTGAAAGAGTCATTTTGGTTTATATCTTTGGTATAGTATAATTATCCTACCACAATAGGAAAATCCTCTGGGTTTAGTTCAGAGCTCTACACTAAAAAATTTTTTCCAAAGAGCACTTGCTCCGAAGGTGAAAAATTTAGGAGCACACTAATGCACCCCAATTAGTATGTGTGCTATTAAATGATTTTTGGCTGGACCGCAACAGCGGGGCCAGCCCTACAAATGCAAACGTCTGTGACTGAGTGACTGAGTGACTGAGTGACTGAGTGATGAAGTTAAACCATTGGCCAGCTGGATCACGTGTGTTAGGTCCAGCCATATACTAGGTTTTAACCTGGTCTTGTTTCCAGTTATCAGTTTTCAGGAGCAAATGCACCTAAAATGGGAGCATTGGAGAGTCCTGGTTTAGTTTATTGCACACAATGTGATGTTGATTTTTCATTATTTTTTATGGATTTCTATTATTCACTTGCCCATGTTCTCCAAAACTAATGTAAGATGCCATAAAATATCTTTGCCCTGAGTGCATTGTTCTGTCCACTTGTGCAGCTTCGTGAAACATATCCTGTGCCTCTTTGATTTGCCTTTTACACACAGTTTGTGGCATATTTTAACCATTTTTTTAACTTGCAGATTGGGAAGAAGCTTATGTTGATTTTAACTGCTAAAGTGTACAACTACACACAATGCAGCAAATATGAAAAACATTTACAATACATATGAAAAAAAATCTTATTTCAGCACATATTTTTCCTTAATGATTACAGTAATACTATCCTTATTTAAATGATCTCATATTAAAATGATTACTTTAATATTTTAAATATTAAATAATACTTTTCTAAGAGCAGCTTCTTGTGATTAGTTAGTTTTTATTATCTTTATTATCCTCAATAAGGAAATTTGCTCTGTAGCATACTGTACAATAAAAAAACTATAAATAACTGTAAATAACAATAAATAAAATAACAACACGACACGACAACAGGAAAACATTAAAAACATTTTTTTTAAACGTATTACAATAACTTATTTAAAAAGCCAATGGCAGTTGGGATAAAAGAGTGTTTAGTCCTGTTTGTTTTTAATATAGGGATTCTATTTTAATATAAAAAGTCTATATCGAGCAATAAGGGAAGTAATACAGATTGATAGGACAGAAGATACTGGGAATCCCTCATAATGGACTGGGCCTTCCTTATGGCAAGCATCTGCTACAACTGGGAGAGATCAGAGATCAGATATGTCTGCACCAGTGACCCTGATAGCTAATTTCACAGTGTTGATCAGCCTGTTCTTGCACTTAAGATTTGAGTTAGCAAACCAGCAGATATTACATTTGAAAAGATAAAAATGATTTCTTCATTGCACAGCTTGAGGGTTTAATAAAGAAAATCCAATTAATAATGTATTTCCATAACAGCCACATAAACCATGTAACAACAAGCATGCAGTATTTCAAATTGAGGTCAGTTTTGTCCACTAGATTTTAAGATGAGAAAAGCATTACATAAGGATGTACAGTATGAGTCCACATGAAGCAGAACTGTACATGTATTCCTTTGGTAGGAATATGATCAAATCAAATCAAATCAAATTTTATTTATATAGCGTATTTTACAACAGTTGTCACAATACGCTTTACAGACAACCCTAGCCTAAACCCCCACAGGAGCAAGCCTAAGGCAAAATATGAAAGTTTAAGAATCTGAAAATGAGAAGGTAAGATTTCATTTTGAATCTTGAGACTCAGAAAGCGACTTATATATATTATATATTACTTATATATATATATATATATATTTATATATTGGCACCAAGGGTCTTCACCCAAATGCCTCCATTTTGTTTTATCAGGTGAGGCTGAGTCACAGGTTTGATTGACAGCCCATTTTAATGGCTGGTTTTCAGTCTCATTTAAAAAATAACAGGCAAAAAAAAACAAAACTGTCTACTGAATCACAGAGGTAATTTACTATCATGAACCCAAAACTCAGGGTAGAGAATTACAGCTGTATAGCAAATGAGTTAATAACCATTACCCTGAGGCCAGTAATATCAGACAGCTCATTGTGATGCTCAAGTCGAGGCAAGATAGTATTTCCATCCGCATAGCACCACACCCCTTAGCTGAGGGCACACAAAACGTAATAGACATTTTAAAGCAACAGAATAACCAATAAGCTCTCTTGTTTATTTTCAACAGGCACAGAAGCTTTGAAAATAAAATGTCACAAGGTAATTTATTCAGTCATCATTAAGAAATACTTTTCTCTTCATCATACAGTAAATCTTGTTTCAAACTTACGGTAATGTAAAAGTGGACCTCACATGTATATTTCTTTCCTTGTGTTTATGGTCATTCCACATACAGTAGTTTGACCCCTATGTATATAGCTCTCAAGATGAAGGCTAAAAAACAAGTGATATTTTCTCATAGCATTTTTACTAATCTTTACCAAGAGTGTCAACAATTTTGGAGGCACTGTATTAAGGAAACTGTATAAAAGGACAGTAATTAATTTAATAAGATACCTCTGTTTTTATTTAATAACCATCATTTTAATTAAATTTGGTGCTGAATTTATCAGTTCATTTGTTAATTCGTTAATTATTGAATTCAATTGCGTTTTATTCGTTTCCATTGTTATTTTTAATTATTGTTACTTTCACCATCGCACCCTACGGAAAGTGGCACGGACGTAAACTACATCTCCCATAATTCAATTGCAGACAGCTTTGAGGTTAGATTTATGTCACGTGCATTTAACCGTCATTGGTCCAGCACAGTTTTAACCTGGATGTAAATTTTGTTTGTGCGATTTTTAAAAAAGTAACTTTTCGTAGTTTTCATGTCATTCCAGCGTCATTCATAAGAGGTTGTGACTTGTTTGTCTTTTTCTTACTTACTAGACTAAGTCACACGCGTTGTCATAGTGCATTGAATTAGATCAGCTACACTAACCAACAAGCTGTGTTGTAGTCAGCGAGAATGGCTGGAATTGCAGCCACAAATGGGGCTAACTAGCTAAAGATAAACTAGCCAGAACTCTGCCGTAGTAGCTAGACTATATAGGCAGTGCCACTAAACGGTATAGGTATAACGGGTCTTCTAACTTTAATAGAATGGAGACACCAAATACGTTAAAATCCAAACTCGTATACCATACACCAGATGGTTCAGAACAGTCCAGTCGTTGTGGATCCAGGACACGAACGGTGAGTATTAATAATATTAGAAGCTTGTCTTCATGGTGCTGGACTAATAATAGTTGGCCAGCTAGCTATACACGATTTAGGCTATAACTGAAAGACAAGCTTAGTGTAGCCAGACTAGACTAGCTAATGTTTTTATATTAAGTACCCTAGCCGGTGGTTAGCCAACAGTTAGACTAACTAAAGTTTTTGAGTACAGCTTTGCGACCTTTATCGCTGACGTTGTGTTTATTGGTCTTTTGGTCTTTCAGCCAATGAGTGCCTCACTAAAGGAAAGACTGAAAAGAACTAGACGGTCCTTCAACTCTCCGTTTTCTGTGGCGAAACGACTTAAAGTGGATTCAGACGAAGAGGCGGTGACGACCTCAAACAAAACAGGTGTTAAGGAGTGCGCAAAAACAAGCGTGACTGATGGAGTGGACTTGAACCGAAATCAAATCAGCGGAGCTGAGAGCGCCTTGTCCCCGGGCGACCACACGCAGAATCCACAAATCGACCTCTTTCACCTTCGAGAAAAATTAAAGAAAGAGGTCAGAGATAAGACCGAGAAACTTCGGCGGCTGAAAATGGCTCAAATGTACAGAACAAAGGTATTCTTTTTCAACTAATATGTAACAGTATTATTCTACAGTATCATCGCAGATGAGTTTGCAGCCTACATGAGAAATGCTAAATATGTCTAGAACTGGCTGTATGTGTGTAACGTATTTCATGCTGAAGATTATTTCAGTGGAATAGAGTTCAAATGATTTATTCTTTATCTGAAAGCCTTGCTTTTACCGGTCATTGTCCGCATGTGGTTTTGTTTTCAGAATGACATGACCCAGCTCCAGTCCCTGATCGGGAAGTGGAGAAGCTGCAGCCAGGCAGTGCTTCTCGAGCTGCAGTCAGCCATGCTCGTGGATGGCAGGAAGGCCAGCATTTCCCAGCTGATTGACCATTTCGGATTGGATGACGCCATACTGCACTTTGACCGCACAGATGACTTCAGAGACTCATAAATCTCACTGCGGTCTTGCTGTTCTCTTGACCTTGTTAGCTCGATTTGGAAACGTTGCGAATTTGCACAATTTGTCTGTAGTGTCGGCGTATTTTTTCAATTGGGCAATTCGATATTCGATGTACTATAAAGTAACATACTGGCACTTTGACTGGAAATGAAATTGATCAGACCTCACGCTAACATCAGGCTGCTCTCCAGCAAGGGGTATCAGCACAGATCTTTGACAAATGCTACAGCCCTGTATATGTCTACTGTACTTCAAATAACAATTACTCATCTTTATCATGTTAGTTAAGAGCGATGGAATTATTCAAACCACGAGAAGCTAGCCTGATTCATCCCCATGAGATGGGCAATGCATCGTTTTTTTTTGGGGGGGGGGCAGGGGGGAATCGTATTTTGAGGTCTCCTTCAAATTTAATACAGTCTACGGCCATGGAAGTATCAAAAACACACAGACATGATCAACAGAATGAGGGGTGTTGTGTCGGGATATGTTGTATTTAAACTGAGTAATTGGCAAGCCAATGCCGCTTGTAGTCCACCTGTGAAATGCCACTGGTTTTGAAATGGCAGAGATTCAGAAATCGGTCTAGGTTCACAATTCACTGCTTTACCTTGAAGAGCTGACCGGCACAAACATACACTACGCGTCATAATATAAAGATTGCACCGTGTGAAAGTATATATGGGCAGAATTTTTTTCAGTCTTGAAAATTCAACATAAGCCTCGCTGGTCCAAACAGTACAAGTCACAATACACGGAATCATATAATTTATCACATTTTCATCTACAAATGAAAGACAAAAAGCTGTAAACTTGATGCATTTAATTGTTAACATTGTGGAATTCCATTACAGTTGAATTTACTGAAACTGTTCACCACGACTATTTTATAATGGATTGACGAATGAGTAATGTGATGAAAGCATAGTACATTTGTGACTAAATGAAGGACATAACCAGTGATGCCCTTGCTGTTATATGATGAGTGCTGGGAAAGTCTTCCTCCTCAGCTTGTCCACCTCCGCCCTCAGTTGAGTCAGCTCACTGGCCTGGTCTTTGGCCTGGTCCATCAGTCTCTTCCTGTCCACGATCTCCTGGTACCGTCCCCCACTGCTGCCATGCTGGGCCTGCTCCAGGGCTGGTTAAAGGAGTTCACACACAGTTACGCTGCTGCTGGGAAGCTGGCGCAGTCAGCAGGTAGCAATTACGTCCAATGGGAGGCGCCTGCCTGTGCTCTCCTTGTGTGGGCAGTGGGAGGAGCCGTGCGCAAGCTGTCGTGTAACTGTAACCATGCCAACACGCAACAAGTACAGGCAACCCTAGAGGACCGTACACTTCTCGGCATTTTAACACCATCACTGTTGTCAGTCAAGCAGTCACATGACAAGGGCTTTCGGATGAAATGAAAGAAATACGCTTTGCTTTTATTACCTACGGCTTCGCAGATGTGCCTTCTCTCCGCCACCGTCACCTTCAGGTCTGCTATCTGCTGGTCCAGCAACACATTTTGCTCTACCTTGCGAGCTACGTGTCTTTCCATATCTTCCATCATCTTTTTGGTAGTCCTCACATCCTTGTTATGAGTCTTAAAAGGTGAAAGAAATTTTGTTTTTAAGTAGTACCATTCGATATGAAAAAAGTGATTTATCAGTATGCTATGCTGTGGATATGACAACATTGAGGGTTACGTTGCACATACAGTGAATTATTAAAAGGTGAAAAGTAGCTGGTAACAGAACAGAAGAATTCTATGCTCATGGTTTTGAAAGTCTTTGCATGAGCAGGTGGTGGTTACAACTAACCGAAACAAAAATAATATCTGGCGCGTTTTCTTACCTTTTCATGCAGTACAATTCTTTTTTCTACATCCGAAATCTGTTTTGACACACGGTTGTCATGATCTGTTGCATTCAGGTACTTCAAAGAAGACAAGAAGAAAATCAGTATTCAGATCACGTACAAGATAAACTCTGAGTCTTAGAGTAATTTACATTTATTTATTTTATATAGAGATGTATGCAAAATGAATATATTACATGATGCATATTTGCATTTTATTTTTCCCGAAAACCATCAGCAATGATGCGTGAGAGTATACGAAAGAGACAGTTTCAGCAGACTCATTCAGGGTTCTGTGTGTTGGCTTCATGGTGGCGCAGCTGTCGGAATGAACGGCCACAGACAGGGTTTTACTGTAGGACCTACCTCTTGCAGCTCCAGGGTGACCCGGAGCATCTGGATGTCCCGGGCCTTATTGGTGAGGTCTTCCAGGAGCATTTTCATCCGTTTGTACTCCCATTCCTGCTGGATGATGCCCTTCCGAAAGTCCTTAATCTCCACCATGCTGGAGATCTTCTGATCTCCTAAAGACTGAAGAAGATGGAGGAAAGATGCCCTCAGCTGCCCTACACAATCAGATATTACCCTGTTCCATGGGAAAGAGATGCCCTCAGCTGCCCTACACAATCAGATATTACCCTGTTCCATGGGAGAGATGCCCTCAACTGCCCTACACAATCAGATATTACCCTGTTCCATGGGAGAGATGCCCTCAACTGCCCTACACAATCAGATATTACCCTGTTCCATGGGAGAGATGCCCTCAGCTGCCCTACACAATCAGATGTTACCCTGTTCCATGGGGGAGAGATGCCCTCAGCTGCCCTACACAATCAGATGTTACCCTGTTCCATGGGGGAGAGATGCCCTCAGCTGCCCTACACAATCAGATATTACCCTGTTCCATGGGAGAGATGCCCTCAGCTGCCCTACACAATCAGATACTACCCTGTTCCATGGGAGAGATGCCCTCAGCTGCCCTACACAATCAGATACTACCCTGTTCCATGGGAGAGATGCCCTCAGCTGCCCTACACAATCAGATATTACCCTGTTCCATGTCATCTCACTCACGTGCTTGGTGAAAAGCTAACCTGGTTGTTAGTTAAAATGTCCAAGTTGACAACCAATTCAAGTACCTTCACACATCTGATTTTCCCTTTCCCTCCTGAGAGAGCAGAACATATTCGCCTGTCGCAAACTCGTTTTTTATTACTGATTCCGTATCCATCTCCCCACATCTTTTTCTGACTTTGTTATTGTTGTTGTAAACTCATCATTGATGGGATAGCCCCCGCCTCCATTCCATTCCTATATTTCATAATCTAATTGATCACGTTAGTGCGTGCGCAGTGTGCAAAAAGGAATTCGGGCTAAAGCTGTATATTCGCTGTGTAGTTAATTACAGCAAACAAGTTTTTGGGTGATTAAAATAGATACATTTTGACAAATACAGAAAGTTTGAGTGTTTGATTGACTCAAAGTAGCAATCAGCAAAATGGACAGTGCTCACATGTAAAAATGCAAGTTAAATAGACACTCAGGCACACACACACACACACACACAGTTTTTCAGATCCGACCAAAATCAACGATAAATTCTCGACCCGAAACTGGCCTGAGGGTTGGGGTGAGTCCAGGTCCTGACGGACTTGGGCTGACTTTGAGAATTATGTTGGTGACGCATCAAAAAGGGCACCCTGGGGTGCCCTTTTAGAATCACTGCACAAAAAACACCCTCCAGTCACAACTGGCGATTGAATCATTCTTAAGCGTGTCAGAATCGGCCCTACCCTGATTGTCCCATTCAGTTCCTCCACCACGTTCCTGTGAATGAGCTCTGAGTCAGAGAAATCTGGAATGAATCTGCCCGTCTCCACCTCCACCTGGCCCTGCTTGAGAAGCATCTGCACCATCAGGTCCAGCTGGAACACCATCTTTTCCTCACGAAGACTGCAAATAAATAAAACATCTTTTGGAACTATGAACTACATTACCCACATGACACTTCTCACCAAAATGTAAGTCCATATGAATGACCTTCTTTTAGATACGGTATATGACACGTGCTCCCAGCAGCAAGCCGCCTTTAATGTAGTATTTAGACAGCACTGAAGGAGCCTTGCCAGTCAGCCATTTCTTTTTTCATCATGTTGAACCGCTCTCACCTATTCAAATCACCCATTAGACTGGTTATCTTAGTTTTGACGCTCTCCTCTTCACTAATTCTCCTTTGCAAGAACGCCTGCATCTCGGCCAGTTCCAGGGCCTTCTGCTTCACCTGCAGACCAATGGCAAGAAAGGACTTTTAAAAGGACAGTGACACTTTGGAAAGGAGGATGAGGTTGTTGTATCATAACCAGTAGTTATGCAAATGGGGCCCTGTCCTCTAGTGATTTGACAGAATCGTCCTCCAATGCCCTTGCTTTTTCTGCAAACATTTGTGAAAACACTCTGTGAAGAGAACTGTTTTGATAGATACAGTGCTCTGAAAAAGTATTTTCCTCGTTCCTGATTTCCTTTGTTATTGCATATTTGTCACACTGAATGGTTTTAGATCTTTCGACAAAATGTAATATACAACAGGAACCTGAACACAAAATGCATTTTTCAAATAATTATTTCATTTATATGAGGAAAAAATGATCAAATGCCCATATCACCCATGTGAAAAAGTAATTGACCCCTTAAACTGAATAACTGGTTGCACCACCTTTAGCAGCATTAACTACAAGCAAGTGCTTCCTATAATTTGATATCAGTGTTGCACATTGCTGTGGAGGATTTTTAGCCCACTCTTCTTTGCAGAACAGCTTAATTCAGACAAATTGGTAGGTTTAAGCACAAATTATTAATTTTAGGACTTGCTTTTGTGTTTTTGTCTTCCTGCATAACCCGATTACACTTCAACTTCAGCTCATGGACAGATGACCGGAGATTGTCCTTAAGAATTTTATGGTGCACAGCAGAATTCATGGTTCCTAAAATAATGGTATGTTGTCCAGGTCTCAAGGCAGCAAAGCATCCTCACACCATCACACTACCGCCACATTCGATTGTTGGTGTGATGTTCTTACTGTGAAATGCTGTATTTGCTTTACGCCGGACAAAATGGTAAAGCAGGAACAGGGCAAATACTTTTTCACGGCATTGAAGGACGCAAGAATGCACTGGTGAGGTCAGCAGTAGTAAACAACCTGGTAGACCACAGAAGACCACTGTACTGGGTGACTGAAGAATACCTTCAATTCTGACGCCTTTTTAACAGTTGAGCAGATGTTACTAAAGCAATTCTGGTTAGATATTATGTGTACAATGACAGTGAGCCCTGCCAAGATCCCAAACCTAAAGCATTCTAGATACTTCTAAATTCAGTTCAGTGTCTACCAGGCCCTGCACCTCCCATTCCATGGTCCCACTGTGCACCTATAGAAAGCAAAAGCAGTCTTTTTGGGCACTGGCTCTGCCTCTCACCCGTTGCTCACTCTCCACCTTGGTTCTCCTGGACTGGCAGAAACGCTGCCAAACGGATGGGTCTAGGTCTTCCGGCATGTTCTCCTTCCGGTCGAGCTCCTCCATGGCCCTCATCATCTGAGACGCTCCTTCACTGGCGGAGCGGAGAGAACTGACGTCGTCCGTCTGAGCCCGGATCCTCTGCACCCTGCTCCAAGACACGCACGCAGTCTCACCCACTGCTGTCTCACCCACTATCTCACCCACTATCTCACCCACTGCTGTCTCATCCACTATCTCACCCACTGCTGTCTCACCCACTGCAGTCTCACCCACTGCTGTCTCACCCACTGCTGTCTCATCCACTGCTGTCTCATCCACTGCTGTCTCACCCACTGCTGTCTCACCCACTATCTCACCCACTGCTGTCTCACCCACTGCTGTCTCATCCACTATCTCGCCCACTGCTGTCTCATCCACTATCTCACCCACTGCTGTCTCACCCACTATCTCACCCACTTCTGTCTCACCCACTGCTGTCTCATCCACTATCTCACCCACTGCTGTCTCACCCACTATCTCACCCACTGCTGTCTCACCCACTATCTCACCCACTGCTGTCTCACCCACTGCTGTCTCATCCACTATCTCACCCACTGCTGTCTCACCCACTATCTCACCCACTGCTGTCTCACCCACTATCTCACCCACTGCTGTCTCATCCACTATCTCACCCACTGCTATCTCACCCACTGCTGTCTCACCCACTATCTCACCCACTGCTGCCTCATCCACTATCTCAACCACTGCTATCTCATCCACTATCTCACCCACTGCTATCTCACCCACTGCTGTCTCACCCACTATCTCACCCACTGCTGTCTCATCCACTATCTCACCCACTGCTATCTCACCCACTGCTGTCTCACCCACTGCTGACTCTCTACTCAATTATCTTTTCACATATATAAAGGAATGGCATGCAGGACGAGGGGGGTACACACAAAAAACTGCCTAGAAATGCTTTTCTGATCTTATGGGTATTACACAGTCTTGCCTTGGTCTGCGTTTGTATAATTTGTACAGCTGATCGACCATATGGACAGGAACATCGGCAAACTCTTTCCTGAAGCCTCGGTCAAGCAGCTGGAAGGAAAAATATAAAGCAGGTGCCAAGTTGAACTAAATATTTTTACCCTCCATACACCACGCGATACATTTATAACATAATACTGCTTTGGAGGACAACGTGGAAAAACTGTAGAGCGCAATGACACATATAGCTACTGAAGCACACAGAAAAATTCATTTGATCTGGGAAGGGCCTCACTTTGTCTTCTGCAACAGCGTTATCGTAGGTCTCCCGGAAGGCATCCACAACGCTCCTGTACTTGTGTATCTTTTCTCCAATCTCACTCTGCCAACAACAGCAGCACGTGTGAGAGCCGGAAAGGGCTCAGCCAATCAGGCAAAGCCTTGAATACAGACTGATTATTTTCTAAAGCAACAGTACAATACAGTATAATCATATTATGGATTGTGTACATGCATTGCTTGGTTTTTGTCAACAATTTGAAATAATGTTCAGTGAAATGAAAATTTAAAAATGAAAAACCTAAAAATGAAAGCACCTTTAAGGCCATTGCTTCTTCGAGCTTATAGCCAAATTGCTCCTCGCTGTGGTGGACCTCCTCTTCCATCAGAAGAGACTGGGCCAGATTGACAAGCTTCAGCTCTTCCTAAAACAACAAGCAAGATTATCAGCGCGTGACCCTGTTTTACACCAGCAGGGTCACATGGGAATATGTAACTACAAATGTGTGAAAATGCATATAATTGTGCCCTTTTGAGATTATGAGTATGTCTGAACAAGTACTGATGTATGAAATCACTCAACACTTTGGAATGAGAACCATCCCTTTGACGTCAGCATCATTCAGAGCTGAAGAAGCGGACTTTTTTTTGGAGAATAATATAACCCCAACCGCAGACTTATTCACGGCATCATTTGGGTCCCCACCCAGCCAGTTACCACACCGTTATATGAATGTGTTGCACACACACATTCGGCTTTGGAAATGCTTGATCAGCATTTAAAAATGAGTCTTCAGTTAGAAAAATTTCTACACTTTTCATTTTATTGTAACAGACTGTTCTGTTATTTCCACACATTTTGACCTAAAGTATGAGCATTGCTAATTCACTACCACATATTTCCTTCTTTTCAAACAGGATACAGAAGGTTAGTCTTTCAGATCGTATACTCCACAATGACAGTTATATCCTTTGCACCAATAACCCAGCGTGCCACATAAATAGCCTTTTTTTATCATATTTTCGAGAGCTGATTTAACAAGGCTCATCCCAAACGGAGAGGTTCTTTCCTGAAGGCCTGCTTTTGACATATTTGTCGAGTGAGTGAATAAGAGTGCTAAAATAAGCACATGGAAAATCATGCTAAAATGGGATTTTTACCTGGTAGATAACCATTTCACAGTTCACTTTCCTCTCAAACAGTCGGGTAAGGACTTCATCAAAACTGTGAGTGCCCTCCTGGATGGCCGACTGCAGTTTCTTCATTTCAGTCTCCAAAGTCTAGAAAAAATGTATTGATCAAGAACAAATTAAACGTGTCTAACGAGGCCATTGGTCATTGAATCCCCTCATGATACATTCTGTTGAAAAACAAATTCACCAGATTTGCCAGTAAATGCATTGGGCAAGATTGTAAAACAGCTTATCCAGGTGGAAACAGGAGGGTTTGATACCTTTCGATGTTTTTCCTGTTCTTCGCTCAGCTCCTTCACTTTCTTCTCGTGCTCTTTCAGACTCTTCTTCTCCTCCTCGGTCCACTCCTCCTCAGGCCTGGACATGAACTCCGGCTGCTGAACCGCCTGCAGGTCAAAGGTCACAAGCTCAGCGCCCAATCGTTTCCTTAAGAGCGCGATAACGAACCGTGCTGTAATTAATCACTGTAAGGACCGAGCTGCCTTTTATTTTAAAATATCTACATGGAGGCTTTCCCCACCATTTTCAAAATGCCCTCTTTCTTCATCTCCAGCACTCCGTCCATCATGTCATCAAGCGCCCTCTCGCGGATGTTGTCCGCCTTCGAAGAAGAGGGCAAAGGTCACTCCAGCGGAAGAGGCTAACAGCCAGATAACAACATTCCTCAGATAATAATTATGAAATAAAATACTTCTATTACAATACAATACAATACTTTATTGTCCCCTCAGGGGAAATTTGTTTTCACAGTTTTTGCCTTGCAGCCTCACATATTAATCGCTGTCAACTCATTACATGAAGACCGTGTTTCGAGCAGAAGCAAACAAAATAGTTTGAATCATATAGTCATAAATATTGCATACCATGTGATTCTAAATAATGTAATGTGGCACTGCGCATTTAAACAGTGGGAATGGGCTGTACGCTGTGATAAACAGACCAGTATTTCGCATGCGCGTGTCATTGGTCTGGGTAATGTTTGCGTGCGCCCCCCCCCCCACCCCCCCCATGGGATGCTGTGCCAGTGCGGTTCCCGGCTCGCGTGGAATCCGACCTTGGCGGCCTGCCGTCTTTGTTCGTCCGCTTTCTTCGACTCCTCTTCCTTCTGCCTCTGCTCCGCGCTCAGGTACTTTTCCACTTTGATCTGGCAACAGAACGCACCCGTCACGCTCACCCGGCAGTCGAACCCGGGCCAGGCCGGCTTACGGAGGGAGCGGCGCGATAAACGCTTGGTGTTGGCAGCCAAGCGCTGAAAAGGCTCTGATACTAGAGATTACAGGTGATGTTTGCTTTTCGGTCTGCAGAACACAGCTGAGCAGGATAAATATGATGAAGTCACTGCCCGACAGTGTGTGAGAGCCCAGAACGCATTATTCATCTTCTGCAAACAGTGGCTGTCAGCAGCCTCCAAGTCTCAAAGAAATACGCCAGAACTAGATTTTTTTTTTTTTAAATAGCATAATGGTAGGTACACTGCCGTTGTACCATTGAGCAAGGTCCTTAACCTGCATTGCGTCAATATCTGTCAAGCTGTATAAATAGATGCAATGTCAATGCATTTTAAAAAGTTGTGCACGTCGCTCTGGAGAAGGGCGTCTGCTAAATTCCTGTAATGTAATGTAATGTAAAAAAGCAATACTCAAAGCTTAAACAAATACTGTCATTTTACACCCCAATGAGAGCAGGGGCTGAATCAAAATTCCAGAGGGAATTACTGCATGCGCTTGTGCTACGTGTAACGTCAGAAAAATGTACAAGTGTCCATCAAAACAACGGATGATCAAATTACATGTATACAGCAGGAGTTTGCAACCAATTCACCGCCAAATAAAAATAAAATCAGGCTACAAACACTTACAAACTAAATGCGACATGCATAAATGTGGATCTTAAAAAACAGAAAGTTTTCAGGGATAAAAGTTCATTGGATCTGAAGTTCCATGCGGTGTGGAGCACAGTATCACCGCTAATTTAACTAACTGTGCACATTCATGTCGCTGTCCTGCTCCACTTGCTTTTATAAACCCTTTCGTAAGCCAATAAACCACCGATACAGGCGGACCGACCGCCACAGATCTGCGGATGCTCTGAGCCGTTATAACCGAGGGGTGGTTGGGCTTTAGCCCGTTGGCCCCGCGGCGGCCTGGCGCTCCCCGCACCTCGCTCTCGGCCACGCTGAGCGCCTGCTCGGGCCGCTCGCTGTCCGTCAGGCTGGGCTCCCACAGCTCCTCCTCCACCTCCAGCTCCTCCATGATCTCCCTGATCCTCCGGTTCTTCTCCTTCACCCGGTTGATCTCCTGCACCTTCTGCTTGTGCACCGCCTCAAACTCCCTGTTGAAGGCGGTCTTGACCTTGTAAATAACGTCCTAACGGGGGGGAGAAAGGGATGGAAGAGGGGGGAAATCAAGAGGAAGGGGGGCTGAGGAAATACCCACTAACAGCCAGCAGGGGAACCGGCCCTGCATTCACTGCGTTCAGCCAAACGATCTCAAAACCATGGTAAGAATGTATTTAACACAAACACTGTCAGAATTCAGTTCATACGTCATCCAATCATTTAACTGCCGGTACAGAAAGGTAATATACAGCAGTACATCAGAAACACAGAATTTTTAAAATACTATTTAAGGAAAATATAGCCTATATTTCACTGTTATGTATGTTTGAAAATGACTATTGCAATACATGCAATAATTTGTACATTTTCCCACATGAAGTGTTTATTTAAATATATTGCAGTATATTCAGTTTCTGTAAGGGTGTACTTCTGGCGGGAAAAGCATGACAAAACTAATTAAATAAATAAATAAAAAGTGAAAAGTCAACATTTAATAAATGTATGTATGGTCAAATCAATACAAATATTTGCCACCGTTTGTTTCAGCAGAACAACACCACTGTTATGGACACTGTTTACCATATGGCTGTAACTGACTGCTTTTTCTTTGCTGATGTCATTATTCACCCTCTCAGAGTTGAGGCGAGCAGCCAATCAGAGAGCCGCGTGTCCGGCACTGACCTGCAGCAGGGTGATCTGGTTGATCTTCTCCTCCCGGACGTGCAGGTCGAACTGGCTGTACAGGTAGGAGTTAGCCCCGCCGTACTCCGCGCTGAGGCTACCCATTAGCGCCGGGCTCTCCTGGTCCACTTTCTCTTCCTCCTCCTCGCCCTTCTTCTCCTTTTCCTCCTCTTTCTCTTTCTCTTCCTCTTCCTCTTTCTCGGCCTCTGGCTCGTTCTCCTCTTCATTCTTATTTTCGCCCTCCTCCTCCTCCTCATTCTCATCCTCTGCTTTGGGAGAGCCAGCTTTTTTTTCCACGATGTCATGCTGGAGCTGCCCATCGGTTTGGAGAAAAGAACAGTGCGTCATCACGCATGTTCATTTTTTGAGAGCATGCTGAAAAACACAAAAACCTGACTACTGTTGCATTTTTGCGGCGATACGGTGCGTGTGCTTAGAAAAAAAGCAATTCGAGCCATTTGCATATTATTTATATCGTAATACCAGGATCCAAAATCAAGACTGCATAAAAATTTTTACAATATGAAGAAGGAATCTATTTTAAAGGATCAATTACATTTGACATTAGACATTAGACATTAGAAGTGTCATGGATGCCTAACTCAACGCAACGTCGCCATGTGTTGTGTGTGAATAAGGGGATCTGGGTGGCATATTGATCTTGGCTCCAGTGTAAGTGGATGGGGACCAGGTCTCCGGCGTGTGGCGCGGGTAAGAGGAGCGGGTACGAGGCGTAGGGCGTGGGTAAGAGGAGCGGGTACGAGGCGTAGGGCGTGGGTAAGAGGAGCGGGTAAGAGGCGTAGGGCGTGGGTAAGAGGAGCGGGTACGAGGCGTAGGGCGCGGGTAAGAGGAGCGGGTACGTACTCTGCGGTCTTCGTGCTCGATCTTCCTCATGGTGTGCACCCGCTCCATCTCCTCCAGCTCCTGGGGAGACCTGGCCTTCATGGGATAGTTCTTCACCTCGTTATCCGTATGGAAGGCCTGAGAGAGAGAACCATCCTTACTTCCTGTTCGCCATACGCTCACGCGTCTGCAATGCTGCACCACAAGCCATTAGACTCCATCACCTGTGGCTGATGCCTCAGGAAAAGGAACTGAGGAACTTTTTCTTACACCTTTTACTAGATGTGAGCTCAGTCTTACATCGTGCCTAATTAATTTGATTACTGTTTAAAACGCTCTCTCGTACCTTGACGGCTTTCCCTTTGACCTTCATGGAATCCCAGCATTCCCTCTTGATGACCTCGCACAGGTAGGCCTTGGCGAGGTCCTCCAGCTCGGCCTCCGTGCGTACCTGAGGGGCACACGAGCGCCCACGCAAGCGCGTTCACACCCACCCCGTGCGTGACCGCGCCCTGCACGCATGCCTCCACAGGAAGCCTGGCACACGCCGGGCATTCCACCCCAGAGACGAGCAGGCCGCAAACACTTCGGTATGCAGAAACACAGCCTGCCAGCACTCAGACATGCTCTCGGTATGCAGACGCACGCAAACACGCGGAGAATCTGCGCTCCTGTAAACAAGCCTCGTAAAACCATTTAAAATGGCTCCAAATCTCCACATTTGTCTAGACTGAGGGCTGACACTACTGTAGCATCTAACTTTATGTTGTAGGATTGAAATGAAAACCAACAGGATAGGATCTCAAAGAACTGCTCTAGCTGTTGAGTGAGGTGTGCTTTGTTAGGGTTGAAATTATAACCTATAGGATGGTAGATCTCCAGGAACAGGGTTGGGCAGCCCTGCTCTAGCTGTGGAATGAGGTGTGCTTTGTTAGGGTTGGAGTGAAAACCTACAGGATGGCAGATCTGCAGGAACAGGGTTGGGCAGCCCTGCTCTAGCTGTGGAATGAGGTGTGCTTTGTTAGGGTTTAAGTGTAAACCTACAGGACAGTAGATCCCCAGGAACAATGTTGGACAGCACTGCTGTAGGCTTATGTATTTACTGCTGTTGACTGTAACACAGATGACTCAGCATTGGGTCGGCTCGCGACTAAATCTTCATGTCTGCATTTCTGTAAGTCGCTTTTCTATGTATGGATAACAGCTTCTACTAAATGCTGTAATATAACAGAATAAAAACATGACCTTTTTGGAAAGCGATTTGAGCACACTACATGAAAAGTGTGTAGTATGATTATTACTGCTGTTGCCGTTACCTTGGTGACCTCTTCCTCGGCCTCGGCCAGCAGCCTCATCCTCGCGTCCATGTCCAGGTTGAACTCCTGGGGCTCCAGCCTCTCCATGTCCGACAGCGTCTCGTTCTCCCGCATCATCGCTTGGATCTGCGATTGCCCCACCCCCCCACGTGAACCCCCGCATCTTACACACACTCACACCCAAACCGCAGGATCACACCCTTTTATAGGACAGTGAACAGTCCATAAAAACGAGTAACTTACAAGTGTTTAAAACTTCAGAAACAAAAGATGCTCAGAAGAATTTGAACTATAAAAGATGAGCATGTCATGTTGTTTGGAGAACAGAAAAATTATGTGGTATCACTGGTTTATTTGACAATTGTAATTAAATGTATTTTTTGAAGGCTTGAAAGTACCGGAACATTCTGGGAAAAGTCCAATTCGCTAAGCCTGTTCCGAGTGGGCTCCCGTGTGAGCGAGGTTAGCGTAGCCGAGCGGCGTGAGTCACGGCGACTGAGCTCGCGGCGCTGGAGGACACGCCCGTACCGTGTCCCGCAGCTGCCTGACTTCTCTTCTCAGGCTCCTCTTGGACTGGGCGTACTGCTGACTCTCCTTTCTCAGCGCCTGTGCAAACATGGCACCTGTGAGCAAACGGACGGGCTGGGAGGAGGGGGGGGAGAGGGGGGGCAGGAGCACCTTTCTGCAAGCCCCCGAGCTTTCAGAGCTGCTCTCAGAGCTGCTTTGGGCCTGACTCACGCTGTACCCAATCTCCACTCGCCGGAGGACACAGGGGAAGCGCGGGGGAAAATCCCGTCCCACAAGGCAATCTGTTCAGTCAGGCCCACTCAACTCCGCTGCCAAGCTGTGCTTAAAGGGGAATTGCACTTTATAACACTTCTGGGCTCATTTTCACACCTACCTGGGCTTGTGTGTGCACCCCAGACAGTTTTTAGGTTGCTTGCTTCAATACTTAGATATTTAGATATACCCATGTAAGCAAATTCAGCTCGCGAATACACACCGACCTAAAGTCTGATCCATGAAGGGCACTTCGATGTCTAAAGAAACCTTTCACTCAAAATTCAACACTGCAATTTTATAACACATATCTTAAGTTTATGATTCAGTAGAATTCATTATTTGTGCTTGAAACTTGGTTTCATAATGGCTCTCACTGGTTACTCATAGATAGACAAAGCTCTAATCCAAACTGATTCGCCTCTGATAGCAATCTGAGTTTATCTTTGTGTTGGGTAACTGGACAGCAGTCATTCAGAAATATATGTGCCCTGTTTATTTTTAGATTCTGTGGTCAATTTACGCAACCATTGGACAGGTAAAGTAAATTAATCTGTGTCAGTGTTTAAAAGATGAGCTAATTCAAACTAGCAGAGCACAAGCGCTATAAATATACTACGCTTTGTCAGATGAAATCAGTGACGACTGGCTGTGTGTAGGTGAGTGTGTGTGTGTGTGTGTGTGTGTGCTGTGTGTGAGTGTGTGTGTGTGTGTGTGTACACTGCTGACCTCCTCATGCTTGTTGTCCAGCCAGGTGGGGTCAGAGGTCACGGCTGAGGAGGAAGCGCTGCTGTAGCTCTCATCCTGCTCTGTCACATCTATTCTGCGTCTGGCCTGAGAGAGAGAGAGAGAGATGGGAGGGGAGAGAGAGACAGACAGAGAGAGAGAGACAGACAGAGAGAGAGAGAGGGAGAGAGAGAGAGAGAGAGAGAGGGGAGGGGGGAGAGAGAGAGCGAGAGAGAGAGGGAGAGGGGAGAGAGAGAGAGAGAGAGAGGGAGAGAGAGAGAGAGACAGACTAGTTTATTACACGTTTCAAGAGGAGGCTCTCCTACACCGTTTACTTCACACAGCTGTGACGCTCTTACAAACCATGAACATTTCCAGCGTTCAGTGCTTTCTGAAAGAATACGTTCGCCACACCTTCCAGGCAATTCTGTCTTATAACCCGAGTGTAGAAAATGTCTGATTGTCTGCAGTAACTCGCCCGATCCCTTCATTAACGCATTAGACAGGTGCTGACAGGCTGCCTGCAGTCACCAGTGAGGTTCCCATCTCTCCACTGACTGACGTTAATTCCCTCCCCTTCCGCCCCTCCCTCCCACAGCAGGCGTGCACGTGTTCACGGGAGGACATCCTAAAGGCACAATTACAATTTAAATGTTTGGGGAAAAGCGAAAAAAAGCTCCCTGCATGAGCACACACTCTCCCTGCACACACACACACACTCTCCCTGCATGAGCACACACTCTCTCTGAACACACACACACACCCTGCACACACTCCCCTGGGCAAAAGTTTGCCAGATTTTTCTGTGTTAGTTTAAAATGAGAGACATTTTTAATAATTGAGAATGGGACTTCTTTATCTAAGAATAAAGACTATTCTATTGCTTTTGTTTCTGTGCTTTATTATTCAACCACTCTATTAATCAGTCATTATTAGACACTTTTATGCAGTGCAATGATTTGTACAGTGTATACACCGATCAGCCACAACATTAAAACCACCTGCCTAATATTGTGTAGTTCCCCCTTGTACCGCCAAAACAGCTCTGACCCGTTGAGAGTATTTAAAATAATGTGGAAATAATTCACCCTCTAACAATATCTTAGCTTTTTATAGCCCTGTAGCAACTAATAATGTAATAAACTACCAATAGTGTAATAACTCCCAATAATGTAATCCATTTCAAATTTTTAATGTAATAAAAACAAATAATATAATGAGTAGTAGTAGTAGTAGTGGTAGTAGTAGTAGTAGTAGTAGTAGTAGTAGTAGTAGTAGTAGTAGTAGTAGTAGTAGTAGTAGTGGTAGTGGTAGTAGTAGTAGTAGTAGTAGTAGTAGTAGTAGTAGTAGTAGTAATGGTGTACTTTTTTGATCCCCGGGGGGAATTTGCACTGTTGCAGCATCAAAGACAACAAAGTAACACAACCAGATACAAATTTACAGTAGATACAAAATATCAGATACAAATATACAGTAGATACAAATATACAGAATTCCAAATATTCCAGAGGACACCGTCAGAGGTGGAGTCCATGCCTCGACGGGTCAGAGCTGTTTTGGCAGCACGAGGGGGACCTACACAATATTAGGTAGGTGGTTTTAATGTTGTGGCTGATCGGTGTAAATTGCCCATTGTGCAGCGCATATGAAGCAGTGATGAATGCGTGATCCGAAATCAGCAGGAGGGTCAGCGTTCCCTGTCCCATTCGTACCTCGGTCCTGGACGGGACGTCCCGGTTCCACTCGGGCAGCTGGCTGAGAACGGGGTTCTCCGCGCCCTGCAGGGTCTTCAGAGCGACCAGCAGGGACTGCCCCTGCTGAGCTGCTTCAGACGCTTTTCTGGAACCTTCCGTCTCCAATCTGAGTTACAGGAGCACAGTACTGCAGCAAGCCAAACGCAGGCCTGGCCAAGCCATCCAGACACAGTCCCTCTGTTCACTAACAGCAATGCCCTTTATTATTCATTTTTTAGCCACAAATTTAAGAAAGCCTGTTTTTTTATTTTACATTTCCTTCAAAATTATTTCAACAATAGCTAAACTAACAATATAATTGAAAACATCTTTAAAACACTCATTTAACTTCATGACTCACATAAATGAAAACAATATGAATATACACATCAAGTTAAGACCATGTGCACTGAATTTCACCATGTGTATTTCACACATCTGTACTGAATAGCAACATGTGTACCTAAAACTATGTGAACTGAGTAACACCATGTGTACTTAACAGCATGTATACTGAATATCACCATGTGTACTCAATAGCATGTGCACTGAATATATTTTTTGACTGATGATTTATTGTCATAGTATGAAATAATCTGTTCTGAAAGTGAATGCAAACGCACTGCATGCTGGGTACCGTCCCAGATGAGTCGCGCAGGCCTGCAGGTGCGGCACTGCAAGGAGGCCTACCTGAGCCGCACGCAGACCATGGACCCGTCCTCCACGCCCGTGGTGACGAGGGTCTGACCGTCCGCGCTGAAGGACACCGCCCCGGCCCCGTCCGCCCAGCAGGCGTGACACTGCATCTGCACACACCGCTCCTGCCAGAGGAAAGACCGCCGTCCGCCTCAATGGAACTACACATCCCAGTGAACCCTGCACAAAACGTCTGCTAAACCTTCACTGAACAAGAACAGGTCTAAACCTAGTATATGACTGGACCTAACACACGTCATCCGGCTGACCAATGGTGTAACTTCATAACTCGGCCAACCAATCGTGTAACTTCATCACTCACTCAGTCACTCGCTCAGTCGCAGTCATTCGCGTTTGTAGGGCTGGCCCCGCTGTTGCGGTCCAGCCGAAAATGTTTCTAAACGTGTACATTTATCGCTAATAACGTTCAGCTTTTTCACTCTCACTCATTTTCAGAATTCACAGAATAGGCCTACACATTGTTGCTCTATTTATAGTTTATGCCATGTTTATGCTTGTTGAATATTGGCATTGATTTAAGCAACATTTACGCTGAATTCTGGCCTACCGTTCATTTCAAGCATCGTTTTTTGTCTTCGCCACAGCTGTTCGGTGAGCGGAGCAATCGCAAACAATAATAAAAGTGAAACCGCATTTACAGTGAAAAAAGCGCGAATGCGGAGAAAGCGCCTCTTACGATACGGGACGCGTCCCGAACTCGAAGGAGCCCGTCCCTGCCGACCGACGCCAGCCAGAGCCGGTGGGGGGACAGGAGGAGAGAGGCGGGGCCGAGCGGGTGACCCTCCACTTCCTGTTCCGGGGTCAGCCGGATGACGCTCCCGCTCGGAGAGCCCGAACCCTGAGAAGCAAAAAACGCGCTTTGAAAACACGAGAGTAACCCATAAAAACTACTCTGAGAGAGCCCTAAAGCAGTACCTCTGGGATCTGGAAGCGCTGCAATGTTTTTGTGGCGTGGCAGTAGCCGAACATCTTGTTGTCGGGTCCCAGGACGGCCGAGGAGATGGGGTGGGGGACCTCACAGGGGATTTTCTGCAGGAGTTTGTCCGACAGACGGCCGTGTGGGTCTGCACAGCTCGTCGATCCTGCACACAACACAGCGTCCAACACAGCGTGCAACATCAGCTGCAGCCGTGCACATGCAGCCCCAGACCATCCGGCCAATCAGCGTGGGTTTCCAAGCTGACCATTATTCCCTAAACTATATCACCCAGAGAGTGTGATCCTTTCATTCTCCGTTCTCAGGAGGCAGCACCGGAATGCAAGGAACCCCCAAAGCAGGGCCAGACTGAGCAGCTGGACAGGGACACTGACCAAGTCACAGTGACATCAGGTGAAAAGTGCTTTGAACACTGAAATGAAATGAGTGGCTGAAACGTCTATCCTGGCGCCAACCGCACTGGCACTAGTGAGCAACGATTCTCAAGACCAGGAAGTGAGCTTCAAAAACGAAGCCTGCTGTCGGTCGCTTGGGGGTACATCGCTGAAGGGAGAAACCATTGCTTTATGTGAGCACACCACCCGTCCCCCTGTAGCACATTGTGTTTCGAACAGTGTGCGAAGCGGTGTAGCGGTGCGTTTCCACGGGTACCTGTGAGCTCCTGGACGGGAAGGGAGAGAACGAGCAGCCGGTCCCCTCCCTCCAGCTGCGTGCCCATCGCCGCGGCGCACAGAGCCAGCGCCCGCACGCGCTTATCGCCACGGTTACACAGCGTGGACAGGCCCAGCACAGCGCCCCCTGCCTCTGAAAACACAGCACAACCGCTCGCTAGCAAACACACACATATCTGCACAGGCAGGGCAGCTTGAGCCAGTAACTCACTTACTGTACGTCCCATACCCTCAACACAAGTACCTGCAAATCCAATGACCTCAAACATCTTAGAAGGCCGAGCATCCAAGACAAATATGTTTGAATCAGAAGCCCCTGTGAGAAGAAAGTTTCCTCCATGGTCAAAACTGAAAAAACAAAGAGAAGAAAGAACATCAGCTAAGTGCATGACAAGCAACTAACTGATCAAGAAAGAACAACAAAAATTTTAGCTGGAATATTTCCCACAATATACTTCACAGCTACTAGAGAACCAAAATGCATATGCGCAGTTTTAAAACCAAAGGTAATCTAACAGACTAACAGAGGACACAGGTAACAGACTGACTGAGGACACAGATAGCAGACCGACTGAGGACACAGGTAACAGGCTGACTGAGGACACAGGTAACAGACTGACTGAGGACACAGGTAACAGACGGACTGAGGACACAGGTAACAGACTGACTGAGGACACAGGTAACACAGGTAACAGACAGACTGAGGACACAGGTAACACAGGTAACAGACTGACTGAGGACACAGGTAACAGATGGACTGAGGACACAGGTAACAGACGGACTGAGGACACAGGTAACAGACTGACTGAGGACACAGGTAACAGGCTGACTGAGGACACAGGTAACAGACTGACTGAGGACAGAGAGAACAAACAGACTGAGGACACAGGTAACAGATGGACTGAGGACACAGGTAACAGACAGACTGAGGACACAGGTAACACAGGTAACAGAGGGACTGAGGACACAGGTAAGATCAGTGCGCGTGTGTTGCAGACACAGGCACTCAGAGACACTTGCTTGAGCTGAGACACGGGTACGTGGTGGAGGTGTATCCGGTGAACAACGCGTGGCTGTTTCTCGGACGTCAGATCGATGAAGAGGACGTGCCCGGTGTCCGTTCCCACGGCAGCGAGCTGGGCGACGGGGCAGCATGCCAGGCTGGTCACCTTCAAAACATTCCGTTACATCACATTCAGACATGTAATCCATCACCCAGACATCGACACAAAAAAACTTCAAATGTCTCTTCCTCGCTAAACTCTTTTTCTCAGCACTGTTAGCTGTATAAGAATCCTGGCAAGATTCTAACCTTCGAATTTAGAGGTTTCTACTACCATGTATTGGGAAGGAGTTGTTTCTTGCAACTCCTCATTATACATAATTGTGGCATAGAAAGTGGAAGATGTCCTCAGAGGACACATCCTTAATTTAACCTCAAGATGAACATGTCCAACGCACCTGAACTTGCAGAGAGATGGAGCTGATGTGTGACTCATCATCTACAGACCAAAGCTGGAGAACTCCAGAGTCTCTCACTGACTGCAATAAGGAAGCATTGGTTATTATCTTAACACCTGTGGCAGTAGAACATGGGACATAGGAAAAGAAGTGAAGGAATGAAGACTGTAGTAAGTGGTTTAATATAAATGTCAATGGCAAAGCCATGCTATTATGACTTTAGTATCTTTCAGAGAAGGTCTTGTTTTTATTATGCCATGGACTCCACTTGGAGTAATTGTGATGGAGTTGGAGTTTTGGGAGACCAACCGCGACTGAACAGGGGGGTTCTTTAAGCTATTAACCAGAGGTAAAATAGCCACAAAGTCTCAAGAGACACGGGAAAGGAAAACAATACTCCTTAGGGAGAGTATCCCAAAGAAAAGCTCTACACAACCCACGTACTGGGTAAAAAAAAGAACTAAAGCTTAAGGAGTATGAAAATAAAACAAAACTGCCAGAGCAGAAAACGGGGCAACTCAAAGAAAACAGACCTCGAACCGAGGCTGAAAAAGTAAAACCCTAAAGAAAGAATACTGAGCTTAGATTGTGGCACTAACTGGTTGCCAACAATCTAAAAAAGCTAAAGACTGTTGTGCTAATTTTATAGCCACAACAATCCAATATCGCAACTCAATCCTATACCTTTACCTTTACCTCGTTTGACAGAATACCGGCTTTCGTGCAACATAAGTGACACTGAAGCAAAGCTTATCGGCTTGCTCAGGGTTTAAATAGAACACCAACAGGTGCAAATAGTAAAAGGAAATTTGCACGTGTATAATTCAATCAACTCAAATGGCCGTAATAACTGAAGAAAAGGTGCATGAAAAAACCAATGGCCGTAATAACTGAAGAAAAGGCGCAGGAAGAAAAAGAAATGGTGGCATCAGCCAAAACCATGACAGGACCCCCCCTCTAAGGGCCGGCCCCAGACGGGCCCTCTGAACCACGCCTGCGGAAGTCATGAATAAGCTCAGGGTCCAGAATGTCTCTAGAGGGGACCCAACAGCGTTCCTCAGGGCCATAGCCCTCCCAGTCAATAAGGAACTGAACACCTCGCCCCACTCGTCTCTCAGCCAGAATGCGGCGTACTGTATATACCGGCTCCCCATCAATGAGCCGAGGCGGAGGTGGCGGTTCATCCGCCGGAGCCAATGCGCTCACGAGAACCGGCTTGAGGCGAGAGACATGAAACGTCGGGTGGATTTTCATGGAACGAGGGAGCTGCAAGCGAACCGTGACCGGGTTGATTTTACGCACGATCTTAAAAGGGCCCACAAACCGAGGGGCGAGTTTACGAGATTCAACTCGTAAAGGAAGGTCACGGGTAGATAACCAAACCCGTTGACCCACTCGATAGGAGGGTGCCGGACGGCGATGCCTGTCGGCAAGTCCCTTCTGTTTGGCCGAGGAGCGCAGGAGGAACGCACGGACTTTCCTCCACGTGGCCCGACATCGCCGAACAAAGAACCCAGCAGACGGCACCTCGTTGTTCCTCTCCAGTTCTGGGAACAGAGGAGGTTGGAATCCAAACTGGGCCTCAAATGGTGAGAGCCCCGTGGACGCGTTACGCAGCGTATTATGGGCATACTCCGCCCACGCGAGATGACGGCTCCACGATGTCGGGTTGGAGGAAGCCAGACAACGAAGAGTGTTCTCTAGCGTCTGGTTGGTACGTTCCGTCTGTCCATTAGTCTCCGGGTGGAACCCCGACGAGAGACTGACGGACGCACCCAAAAGAGAACAAAACGACCGCCAAAACCGAGAGGCAAATTGAGGCCCCCGATCAGACACCACGTCTTGAGGCAGACCATGCAGTCTGAAGACGTGGTCGACTACCAGCCGTGCAGTCTCTGGTGCGGATGGCAATTTAGGCAGCGCAATGAAATGGGCTGCCTTAGAAAACCTGTCCACCACAACCAGGATAACTGTGTTGCCATCAGAAGCCGGCAGACCGGTGATAAAATCCAAGGCAACGTGGCTCCATGGACGACTCGGGACGGGCAAAGGGCGTAAAAGCCCAGAGGGTTGGAGCTGAGAACCTTTGTTGCGAGCACAGACCGAACAAGCGGAAATAAATTCCCGAACATCCCTTTCCATCCCAGGCCACCAAAACCGCCTGGCCAGGAAATCCTTAAACCTGTGGATGCCAGGATGCCCAGTTAGATGGGAGAAATGTCCCCACTGCAGCACCTGGGCACGTACCTTGGATGGCACAAAAAGACAGTTAAGGGGTCCCCCACCTGGATCCGGCTCCAGTCGTTGAGCCCTCCGCACCACAGACTCAATGTCCCACATAACTGGGGCCAAAATCTGGGTGGTAGGAACAATGGGCTCAGAGAAGTGGTCACTGTCAGAGTGATCGAAAATCCGGGAGAGTGCGTCAGGCTTGATGTTTTTTGAACCTGGGCGATATGTTAGTAGAAAGTTAAAACGAGAGAAGAAAAGCGACCAGCGAGCTTGCCGCGAATTGCGCCGCTTTGCGTTCTGAATGTACTCTAGATTTTTGTGGTCGGTCCACACTGTGAAAGGGTGTTCAGCTCCCTCTAACCAGTGCCGCCACTCCTCTAGAGCCAGCTTAACCGCCAAAAGTTCCCGGTCCCCGACGTCATAATTTCTCTCAGCCGGAGAAAGTGACCGAGAAAAATAAGCACAGGGGTGCATTTTTTGATCCTGGGGAGAACGTTGTGATAAAATTGCCCCTACCCCAAGCTCCGAGGCGTCCACCTCTACCACAAACGGGAGTGAAGGGTTAGGGGTTATCAGGATGGGCTCCGAACTGAACCTCCTCTTCAACTCCGTAAAAGCAGCCTCGGCTTTGGGCGTCCACTCAAAGCGTGAAGGGGTATTTTTCTTCGTCAGTGCGGTAATTGGCGCCACCACTGAATCACTGTGTTTTTCTTATTGCCCCAGTTAATGTGCGGCTTATGTTTCATCAGCCACGAATGACCTAAAACAAGTGGATAGGCTGGTGAATCAACCAGGAAGAGCCGGACTCGCTCCGAATGACCACCAAAAGGAACACGCATGCAGACAGGGTCGGTAATCTTTTTAACCAATCCGGTGCCCAGTGGGCGACCGTCAAGAGCTGTAATGTGGCGAGGCCGTGAAAGGAGAACCACAGGCAATCCAATTTCACTAGCCCAATTAGAATCCACAAAACAGTCAACTGCTCCTGAATCTAGAAAGGCGTCAGTTTTAACTAATTGGTTATTCCAGGATAGCTCAATGGATAAAACAGTTCGAAAGGCTGATGGGTTACGCCTCACTGGGACCTTTCTTTCACCTAGTGAGGCCTCCCGTTTCCCCCCAGCTTAGGGCACTCATTCTTAATGTGTCCCTTCTGTCTGCAATACCGACACCATTCGCTGCGCTGCCTTTGTTCCTGCACATTGCGTAGGCTGGAGCTATCTATCTGCATTGGTTCATCATAGCTCAGAGAGCCTAATGGGGGAACCAAAACTGCAGGCTTAACCGGAAGAGAGGCAACATATGGGAGGGAACGGTTCCTCCTCTCACTTCTCTCTCGCTCACGTTCCCGCACTCGGTTATCAATCCTGATAGCCGTCCTTACTAAAGCATCCAATGTGGCCGGGGGCTCAAGAGTTGCTAAAGCGTCTCTCACTGGCTCTGAGAGCGCATTCTTAAATAACGTCATGAGCGGAGCCTCTGACCAACCTGTTTCACCAGCCAATGAACGAAACGTGACAGAAAAGGCTGCTACACTGTTCTCTCCCTGACGAATGCGCGTTAGCCTTGTAGCTGCTTCCTCTCCGGTAATATCATGATCAAAGACCGACGCCATTTCTGCCATTAAACTTCCAGACGTGTTCATTACAGGGGCTTGTGAACGGATGAGCGGCTCAGCCCATGCAAGGGCTGTCCCTGTTAGCAGGGATAAAATAAAAGACACCCGTGAATCCTCCGTAGTGAAACGTGATGGTTGAGCTCTAAAAAATATCGTACATTGCGCTAAAAAACCCCTGCATCTCCCTGCTTCTCCATCATACCGCAGGGGAAGCTGCAGTTTAGGTTCGCGGACAATGACTGATACCATCGGCTCTGGGGTCGGGGGAAAGGAAGGTGCTTGTGGAACTGTGGGGTTTAATGCGCAAGCCAGTTGGCGAACACTGTCAGCAAGCTCCCGCAGTGCATTCTCCTGGCTGCGCAAACTTTCTTCCTGACGGTGCAGGCGTTCAAGCATTTCCCCCTGCCGTTCATAAGAGGTTGTTTGTTGGGAATGTAATATCTGAATGCCCCTATCATGGGCGGTTAGGGCAGCCTGTTGAGCTGCAACAGCCTGTTCTAAGCCCGTTGGAGTCGCTGGTACATCCATTTCGTGGCTTCAGTGTACTGTGATGGAGTTGGAGTTTTGGGAGACCAACCGCGACTGAACAGGGGGGTTCTTTAAGCTATTAACCAGAGGTAAAATAGCCACAAAGTCTCAAGAGACACGGGAAAGGAAAACAATACTCCTTAGGGAGAGTATCCCAAAGAAAAGCTCTACACAACCCACGTACTGGGTAAAAAAAAGAACTAAAGCTTAAGGAGTATGAAAATAAAACAAAACTGCCAGAGCAGAAAACGGGGCAACTCAAAGAAAACAGACCTCGAACCGAGGCTGAAAAAGTAAAACCCTAAAGAAAGAATACTGAGCTTAGATTGTGGCACTAACTGGTTGCCAACAATCTAAAAAAGCTAAAGACTGTTGTGCTAATTTTATAGCCACAACAATCCAATATCGCAACTCAATCCTATACCTTTACCTTTACCTCGTTTGACAGAATACCGGCTTTCGTGCAACATAAGTGACACTGAAGCAAAGCTTATCGGCTTGCTCAGGGTTTAAATAGAACACCAACAGGTGCAAATAGTAAAAGGAAATTTGCACGTGTATAATTCAATCAACTCAAATGGCCGTAATAACTGAAGAAAAGGTGCATGAAAAAACCAATGGCCGTAATAACTGAAGAAAAGGCGCAGGAAGAAAAAGAAATGGTGGCATCAGCCAAAACCATGACAGTAATTACTAAGTTCTGTGATGCTAAAATCTTGATAGCCCCATAAGAATCCTTTACCACACAGAGGTTCTTATCGGTATACAGTGAGGCTGCAGCCACAAAGTTTCCAGCGAGAACATCCAGAACCTTCTCCATCTGCTGCGGCTGAACTGTTCTGTACCTGTAAACACTGCCCTGGAGGTAGAAAAAAGAACACCGTTGTTTCAAATATCCAACAGCCATAAATTATTTTTCTTTGTTATGAATCCATTAAGAAAGTGACACAATTGTCAGTGACACACATTTTAGCGCTGTGCTCGCGCTTGTTATACGTGTGAAAGGTGAACATTCTCACACTTTTTTTGGCACGAGCCATATTTGGCGTTCCGGCGTTTTTTGTTTTTTTTTTGCAGAAAAGGCTATTTTAACCCCAAAATGGCCACATCAAGCATTTCCAGATTACTTTGATCATACTGTCTCATGGTTCGTTCCACATACTCCTGCGGGTTGCTTATCTACAACTGACATTTTTCTGGAGGTTTTCTACTCACATTACTGGATGACAGAAGCAAAATTTGGCCGTCGGGGGAGAAGGCCGTGTTCACCACTGGCTCTCCTAATTCCCAAAGCTGCGTTACACCCACGTTGTCGCCCTTAATTTGTAAGCAGCGTAAAACGGCATCCTGTTTCATGAGAAAAATTGGAATATGTATTATAATTTACAGAATATTAATACCAAAATATGACTTGTTTTTTATTACATACGATAAAAGGTTCCAATTTTATTTCTGATACCAGCGATGCTTATATAAAGGATCTACTGTCAAATGAATTCAACTTAAATTGGATCACTGATCTACTTGAATTTGATCACAGTAGATCCCTTATATAAGGAATCTACTGTCATTAATCACTCATCTATGGGATCTACAGTCAAATTAATTCAACTTAAATTTGATCACTTTAATGTCATGATATAAGACAATCCTTACTTTGCTCTTCTGAATCACACTCTTCATAAAAATAATTTATCATACAAATATAAATGAGCAGAGAAATATTTTAAAGAGCATGTCTTACATTTCCTGCAGCAAACAGTCCGTCTCTGTGCAGTGCAATGCTCTGCAGACTGCCCTCCTGCAGGTGTGCTCCTCTGTCAGTCTCTGAACCAGGGTAAAAACACATCCCGGAATGATAAGACAGGCTGCTGGACAGACACATGGCCGAGAGTGCCCAGGTTAGGACGGGGGAGGAGAGTGTAGCTCCATACCTGCCAGTTCCGGGTCTATCTGGGGGCTGAGGAGAACAGAAACACTGCGACTCTCCAGGTGCACCTGCAGCAGGTGGCCCTGCCTGCAGCCCACGTACAGGTCAGAGGAGGCCGTCCAGCACACGCAGCTCGGGTAGAACTTCTCCTTCATCTTCGCCTTGGGCTTTCAGAATCAAAATAAGCCAGAGCTACGCATCCGCTGAACAATATTAACGCAATGATGTCACAAATGACGTCAGAGATTATGGAAATTCAGGGGCGATATTAATAACTGATATTTGTCGAGCCGTACATTGGCTGATAGTTACTGTTGCAGATGCCACCCTCTTTTACCTTAAAGCGCTAAATCAACCTGCAACCGTGTCTCCGCATTCATGGAAGAAGAGCAGAAGCACGGATATCAACTAATTTTACTTGAACAACAAGAGGTCAAGAGCAACAGAGTCGCTGCATAGGCTTGTTTCTGAGATTGGCTGGTAAAAATGATTTAAATTAAACATAAATATCAAAGTTCCCCCTGAGAAAAACGTATTCTATTCTCTTCTAAATAAAAGAGGTTCAGATGACTATGATCAGGCTACTTTTTTTGAGTATGACAGTTACACTGTCAGTATGACAGTTACATACCATCAGTATCAAATAAGTCACCTCTCTCTCATGCTGGACCACGGTACGGGTCATATTGTTAGCATCTGGCCAATACCAATGAGTGCATTTTAAGCTATAGTATTATCAGCTGCTACTGATACAACCCCAACATTATCAAGCCTCCCTATGAGTAATCTGCTCTTTGGGACTCATTTTACTCAGACTCATTACATTCCTTTGCTCATAGAGAGGCACAAAAATTAACAAGGTGATGCCACCTGCTTTAGATGTATTATACGCATTTACTAATCATCTGACATCATTTTGATATTGTAATCTATGTTAATCGCTTTAGAACGGTTATGAATTGACTGGTTTGACCGCAGTACCACAAATCCTTCGGCCCGGTCCCCTTTAAGGCCAGCGATGGCCACGATGGGCATCTGGGGGCCGTAGTAATTGGGGTTCTCGTTGTGATTGTGGCAGAGCCGGACGTCCGCCTCCTGCACCGAGCCGTCGGCTGCTGGGAGACTGATCTCGCTGTGGGACAAAACCAGGATTTCGTGGAAAAACGTGCCCATCGGTTCATGAAGATGACACACACCTTTACAGCCAACCTGATTTTACCAATCCTTTTGAGACATTCCTGATTCCAAGTGTTGCTATATAACATCAGCCCAATACCATATTGAAAATACATTCTGATTAGACTATTTTGAGTTCAAACGTTAAAAATGAACAAGTGATATGCAAAGTCTATCGTTTAAGCAAAGTGACCATGCTGTGTTTACAGGCAATTAGAGTATATCTGTTGAAGTCAGTGACAGTCTTAGTTTACCTTTCTCATTACTCACCTCGATGTCATTATTTTAAGGCTGCCACAGCTTTCAATGGTCCAAACGGTGATGGATGATGTGCGAGAAACACAGATCTGCTGCCAGTTCATGGGATTAAACATCAAATGAATGACTTCTCTCCCAGCGTTGGGATCAGCACAGATAATGGTCTCCTTCTCCCAGTTCCTACAAAAGACGTACATTCTGTAGAGACATTCCAACATGTATCTCATAATTCCCTTCAAAGCCGTTCAAAAGTCTTCACAGGGAGGAGACTGAGACTTAAAATAGGCAAATCTTACCATATTGTTAGGGTGTGTTCTGGGACGCCAGAGAGACACGCTAAATAAGGGCCAGTCCTGCTCAACGCCAGTGCGGCATACTCCAGTTTGGCTGAGCCTGTATGCATGAAGCCGAAACGGACCGTCATCATCAAAGTATTTAAGGACCTTCATAGGCTATTTTCCTGAACTCAGCTATCCGTTTTGCACAATTTAGCAAAGAAACACCTTTTGGTTCCACAGTTTGTAGAACTAAACTGCACATGAACTGACAATTGATATTTTCTATTTCAAAATACATTTACCTTTTAGGTCACTCTTCTGAACGAGCTCTGGGTAGCTGTACACAAATATGGAGGGGCTGGGTTTCCGCTCAGAGAAGGCCAGCGTTTTGGACAAGCCGTTGGCTGCAAAAGCGCCTATGCCCCGACCGGGACTCTGCAGCACGCGCCTCTTCTTGGTCTCAATATCAAGGAAAACTATGTAACTGCCACAGATGTAACAGGCAGTTTTGTTATCAATAAATTCAACATTCTGGCTTGTAAAACCTTGTGCCCATCTGAAATAAAACAGAAGAAATAACATGTAACCACTCAACTTAAATCCATTACCATTTGAAAATAATAATGGTATTAAGAAAAAAAGGCATTTTTGTACTTTTCCGGGTTTTTACATAATAAAGGAAATGGTCCAAAGGAAACCAAATGATAAAAAAAGCATATGTCGTTGAATTCTCAACATGCTCAAAATATGATATAGTTTAGGTACATAAATATGCAGAAAGCAAGAACTGAAATTGAATAGACTACTTGAAAATGGACCAGAGACATTCGTTCTACAGATTCATGACCATCAGTGTAACAAACGTTAGCTACCCAGCAGCAAATGTTTTTCAAAACAGTTATATCGTTCAATTTAGACTACATCAACACGATAGGTTGTTTAGCATAACTAGCTAGCTAATAAAAATTACTTATAGCTCCTAATACTTTAGATCATACCTGACATCCAGCGTACCCAAAATATCCATTTGTGTGAAACAGTTTTAAATTAAATGTAGCTACAGACTAAATAGCTTTACATACACAACTTCGGCATTATCTACCAAGAGTTACCTACACACAAAGCCGTTTCATTTTGTTACCTTGGCAACCATAACATTCTGAATGAACCCACCCCTGAAGCCAAATGACACGCCCACTAGAGCCAGCGTGCATCTTGCAAGACGGGACCTCGGGCTTCCGGGTGTCCTTACACAAGCGATATATGTTATTTTACACGTCTGTGTTACTGTTATTGCACAGTCACTAATGTAAATATTGACGTGTGGCAATATTTATATTATAGGTGTGAACATTTTAATCATGATGTCTTGCAGTACATATGACCTGTCAGTTATATAACTTTTTTATTGCTTCTCACGTGATTCAGTTCTCAAGTACAAGCGGAGGATCGCGAGTGTCGCCGTCATTTTATTTTGCTTGTGAGCACGTTAGTGTGTGTGTCTATTGTCTGTGAATGCTGAACACAGAACTGTATGATTAAGTGTTTTCCTTTAAAATCGACGGGAATAAATTGTTACTTCTCCGGTAAACTATAATTGAATTAAAATGGCTTCATCTGGAAAGTGTCTTGGCAAAGGTAATAGCCTACATTTCGCTAAATCTTGCATCTATAGCCAGCATTGAGTTCTAGACAGATTTCAATCAGTTGTCTGATGCGTTGATATACAGCACTTAAGCTATTGTGTTGCTAGCTACAGTCATGTGTACAGTAGGTATCGGCAAAATAGAACTTTTTTATGTAAAAATGCTCGCTAAAGAACGAAAAAATAATAGTCAAGATAATGAAAATGTGTTCGTGTCTCTTGCATTACAGTAAATACAAAAACAATCCATTTGTAACTTTCGAGGCAGGTTTTGCGCGCATGTAGTTATCTGTTATGTTCCGCAAAGTCATTCTGAGCATGCTTATCAAGCTTGCTTAGCAAGACTGTCACACCCCCTGTAGTAGAACCTATTTCTTACAGTCTCTGAGTAGAACTCGTTTTATTACGGAGCCCTGCAGGTGACATAGAATGAGATTTTTTTCATTCGCGCTCACCAGAGGTCGTGTGCACGACATATAAATCGTACTCACGAAATAGGCCCTATTAATCGTGCACAATATTTAATTCCATAGCTACATGCGTCTGTGTGCAGTCATTTATGTCATACACTCTGGGAAGTAGGAATGCAAACGGTTTAGGGTTATTATGTTTAGCTATTTTTTCAGATGGGAGGATTGACCCCTTACGGAAAAGTCGCATTAATTTCAAATGTTCATTTGATCTGAATGTGAGTTCAGGACATTACCTCTTAAAATGCAAACATTTTGCAGGTATGACCTATAAGAGACTCAGACAGGCACAAGCGGGGGTGGGAGTGGGGGGCACCGGCTGCTGGAGCACCCGCCCCATTTGCCCGAAGTAGCCTACTCTATGTGCCCCTTTGATTTGATTAAAAATGCAATATTATCATTACTGTTGCAATGTTGTCATTAAATCAGATAGTATTAATTAACGGATTAGCCTTAAATAGTCAACGCTGTTGCTTTGTTTTAGAGTAACATGGTTGACACGGCACTGGAATGGTTATCTGAAAACTATACTCATATAAAATAAACATTAATTAATGAAAATTAATATAAAGCTGTTGTGTAGAATGCCATTATGTGCTGTAGAGAAGCTTGAGAGGACAAGCTTCAGTGCCTCTTTGACAATGGTTTTGCTTCAGCTTTGACCCCTTCTGTCAGTCACTGCCCGCCACATGGAAACAGAACGAGACGTACCGTACCCTTCAAACGTATGGTAACGATTAGGGACGGGCGCCAGCGCTCGAGCTTTCAAGTGCACGAAAGACGAGGACTGCTCGAGCATTATACATTCGGCTACTCGGGGGAAATACATTGAAAATAAATTCATGCGAATTAACGTGTTCAGATTCACTCTTTATTTTTACATGGCAGTTTGTCATACCTAGTCATAAAATGATATTATGCATTTCAGAAACATTATGAGTTTTCCACGAAGATTAAACAGCTGTAAGTTTTTGGCAATTATTAGTTAGCAAGCTTCCACACAAAACAAAGTTGGTAATATGTCCATTTTGCCTGTGTATCCGAGTATGCTGAAATTGGCTACATTGATCAGATGTTGTTATTGGCAGATGTAGCTAATGTCCAGTGGGGAGAATTGTTGATTGTGGGACAGGAGCATTTGTGATGATGCAATCAGGAAAAAGAAGGAAAACGCAAAATCCCATAAGTTTGGGGCTTTATTGTAGTGAAGTTGTTTGTGAATTCTGCCTCTTTACATGGGGTCAGAAGGTACAGAAGTTAATGTTTTTAAGGGCTGAGAGTCTGTGGTCATTGTGGTTATTTCTGTATGAAAACTCTGAAATATGGGGCATGCCGCCCCATCGGGGCGTAACTTGGCGGGTGGCATACTTACCATCCCAGGAACAGGGATTAGGGACAGGCCTGCCGTTCAAATACTGGTCGTATCCAAGGCTAACGTACACAGGCTCCTAACCTGGCGTACAGAGCTCTAAAGCAGGACTCCCTGACCAGTGGGAAATTAAGATGGTCTGGCTCGTCTTTAGTCCTGTTTTAATATGTGGACTTTTTTAATTTTTTTGAGAAAGCCAAAGGTAGCCTTCAATGCACAATGTCTGTTGCCATCTGTTAACCATGGTGCTGGGTCTGTAATGATATTGGCAGCCATGACAAGTAGTCATAGGGTCTGTAATATGGTTTGATGATTGGTTGTATAAAAGACAAACGAGGATTAAGTCATTTTACAGGAACGGGTTCTGGGTATGGTTCAAAAACTGTTTCCTTCACTCGACAGGAAGTTCACCTCCAGGTCCGGTGTCTAACGGGAGGATCCGGCTCTACAGCATGAGATTCTGTCCTTTTGCACAGAGAACACGCCTGGTTCTTCATGCCAAGGGCGTCAAGTAAGCTAATGTTGACATCAATGCATTTATCAGTTCTCATAACCTTATGCACGTCTCATGAGGTTAACCTAGATGCAGTTGGCCTGTGAAAATCAATATCACTTTTTCAGTGTACTTCAATGTCACCTTGACAGATGTGCATTTAATAGAAAATAGAGCCTTTTGTTTCATTAAGCTTTTCTGTATTTCAGACATGATACCGTCAACATTCATTTGAAGGACAAACCTGATTGGTTCCTGAAGAAGAACCCATTTGGTTTGGTGCCAGTGCTGGAGACTCCAGGTGGTCAGGTGATCTATGAATCACCAATCACTTGCGACTACCTGGATGAGGTTTACCCAGAGAAGAAGCTGCTTCCAGCAGATCCGTTTGCGAAGGCTCAACAGAAGATGCTGCTGGAGCATTTTTCCAAGGTACATTCTGGGGCCATGTCTGAAACGACCTCCTAACTACCATGTCCTCCAAATATGTGCTGTTTACTAAACATGTTGCCTACTGTTTAGTGTTCACTTCCTGAAAAGTGTGCTCCTGAATGCACTCAGCGAAACCCTGTAAATAAGTATACCCTGGGATTTTATGTGCGCTGCCTTTAGAGAAAAATTTGCCTACTTAAAAGCTGTCTCATCCAGTGTTCTCGACTTATATACTCAATAGTAGGCAAGTAAGCTGTTCCAGACATGGCCTGTGTTTAGAGCCTCACTCACTTCTTTTTCAAATCACAACTTCCTTTTACCTGCTTCCTGTTGGATATTTTAAACTCTCAGTGCTTAAAATCAGGTCTTGGGCTCAGGCCTGTCTCCTGTGACAGATGTGTGGGCCTGCAGTTAATCTGGTCTGTATGTGGTCGAGAAGCCTTACCTGGGGCCTCCCATGATGGAGGTCAACCCAAAGCACTAGTTCCTCCAGCATAATTAGCCATAGCGTGGCATGAGTCAGGACGTTTTACTGTCAGGAGGGCATCCTCTGCCCCCCTCACATTAGCAGACTCAGGTCAGTTTCACGCGTCGTTTCGTTCTAAAATGTGTCACCTAAAATCAAGGCCCGAAACATACCCTATGTAAGCAGATGCTTTGAGCTACGCAAAGCCGGTTTCACATGTCGTTTCCTAAAATGTGTCACCTGAAAATTGTGCGGCATATGTTCATGGTTGTTGTTCATTGATTTTGAGATGGGACTGTAGACAACGTTGTTTGCCAAAACAGTTATATTTTTTTTATTTTTCCCCCAGGTCAGCCCATACTTTTACAGGATTCCAACGATGGAAAGAAACGGCGAAGACACTTCAAAGCTGGAAGAAGAGCTGAAGGAGAAGCTCCTTAATCTGAACGAGGTAAGATTTTTTAAAAAATATATATATATCTTATGTAGTGAATTTGTGTTGTATTGGCCTCTGATTGATATCCTTGTTTTGTCACAGAGCCTCGCTGGCAGGAAGACTAAGTTCTTTGGGGGAGATTCCATCACCATGATTGATTACATGATATGGCCCTGGTTTGAAAGAATGGAGACCTTTGGACTCAAACAGTATGTATCAATGCTACAGCGGGATGGTAAATGGTAAATGGACTGCATTTATATAGCGCTTTTATCCAAAGCGCTTTACAATTGATGCCTCTCATTCACCAGAGCAGTTAGGGGTTAGGTGTCTTGCTCAGGGACACTTCGACACGCCCAGAGCGGATAAGGGCAGAAATCCTGTAACTCATTTACAGGAAACAGGGACACAGATTTGGTTTGCTGCAGTGTGCTGCTAATTAGACAATAATGGCTGAGCTCAAAATGCATGTCTTAGGGTGCTTTCACACCTACCTCGTTGGGTGCGGACCAGGCATAGAAACAGCCTTAGAAACCGTCTGTTGAATGTGGTACTATAACTGTGAAGGATCAGTTCTGCTTAAGGTTCAGTGTGTGTTCTTCTCCAAGGCAAAGGAATAGTCACCGTGGCTTCAGTTGGACTTTTACAGGCTTGTCTTTACAGGCAGACTTGACGTCAGCCTTTTATGTGTATTCCTTTAACGGAAAGGACTCTGTTTTTCAGCTGCATGGATGGAGCCCCGGACCTGAAGGCTTGGACAGAGCGCATGCTCCAGGACCCAACAGTCAAGGCCATCATGTTTGACACAGAGACACACAAGGCCTACTACAACTCTTACAAAGAGGGCAAGCCTGACTATGATTATGGCCTGTAGGAAGGAGAGAATCCCTCCAGGAACTTAAGAGTTTTTCCTTTGGCAAAGTCTGTGGTCATTTGCCTGATATCTCTCTATGATTGCTTTGATTTTTCCATAAAATGTGGTTTACCATAGTTATCTGATCCATATTCTTTATATGCCAGATCAGCTAAACAGGGTGATTTTGTGTCAAAAATGTCACCTGTCTTTAGGGACCACCAGTGTTGCTTTGATTTAGGTAAATCAGACAACAGATAATGCTGCTGTGTTGATTAGGGTACTAATGTTCAAAAAAGATTTTACTGAATGAGGATTTGAATTTTCTTAATTGATAATCATGGCTTGTAAACTGACTTTTGTAATAAAGACAAAAACCATTTTTCACATATGCTTATTTGTTCTTGATTTTTGTCTTCAAAACATAAGCATTCTTTACCAACTTTGTTGAGATATTTGGAATAAGACAGTAAGTTAGAAAACATTTTGTTGTAAATTTTGTTTTCTCAAGATGTTTACAGCATTACCAGATTTGACCACTAGATGTCATTAATCATTTACATGCTTTTAGTGGCAAAACCCTATTGCTCTTTAGAATGTTTCTGTCGTGGGTGCGTAAACTCTATCAAAGATTAGGAAAAAGTGTGTCACTATTCTGTGGATTGTCTCATGATCTGGACAATGCTTTTGCTTACTACATGTATTAAAGCTGTTCCCATTTTTCATTCTCATATTCCCTGGTGGGGATGGGTAGTACTGTTGCCTCACAGCAGGAAGGTCTGGGTTTGAATCCCGGCCGGGGTCTTTCCCCCCACGACCCCGATCAGGAATAAGCGGGTACAGATAATGGATGGATGAATGGTTTCTGGTCGTAGGAATGTGCTGCAGGTAGGTACGACACTGAAACCAGGTGTGTGTATATCATTCTTGAAATTAATTCCAAGGGAAAACAAAAATGAAGTGAACTGCAGCAGCAATAAAAAAATAATTTTATGGCTGCATTAGAACTGGCCACTATTGATACATTGATGACTTAGGATACTGTTGCTGTTGACCCTGATGTATGCACGTGTTCTCATGTAAGTTGCTCTGAATGACATCTGGATAATTCCAGTCATGTGACTGATCTGCTATTGCAAAACAGTAATCGGATTCCTGGCTGTTTTCTGACAGTTTTCAGCATTTAAAATCAGAATTATATAGTGTATTTTACGTAACATTTATCACCGTGTGCTGTACGGCACCATGGACCGAACCCACAGAAAAGCAGGCTCAAGGCAGCAGGGAACAGAGAAGCTCCCTGCATGGTCTTCAGGAGAAACCTGGAGAGGAAACAGACTCAGGAAAGGGAGCATGCCCTCCTCTGGCCAGACAGGGTAATGGACACCATTATCCTCTATGAACATGTCCAGCTTATATATTTACACTATAACGGTAATGCATACCATTATCCTCACTGAACATGTCCAGCTTATATATTTACACTATAACGGGATAATGCACACCATTATCCTCACTGAACATGTCCAGCTTATATATTTACACTATATTATAACAGACTTTGGTTTAATAGGAAGTTTTATTATTAAATATTTCTGTCACTTTATCCAAGAATAGCATTATAAATCTAATCGTTTAAAAAAAATAATGAATTTTCAGGCCATACCGGAACTTATCATTAAGTTTCCACTGCTTATATGACTGACTGGGGAAACATTCAATATTTTGTTTGAGTTTTCAAAAATTTATTCCAATTGAGTATGTCTCAGCAGGAATAAATATGTTCAATCTCACTTTCTCCAGATTGAATATGAATCAGAGTCAATCAAATTATTTTGAAATAATGTTTTTATTAATATTTTCAACAATAACTATATACAATTTAGTTTTTTATAAATGATACCAAAATATGTATAAAAAGGCACTTCCATATTTGATATAAAATATATCACACCTTCATTATGAAATAATACAGTACAAAAAAGTATTTAGAGTCACCACACCAGTTGGCTTGTCATGTATCTTCAAAAGCTGTTTTTATACAAAAACATATATTAAAGTTATGATCATTTAAAAAATATATGTACATACAATCAAAACTCAGCTCACTGCCAGGCACTTCACTCATTTGGAGCATTTGGTTCACTTTAATAGGCTGCTTTGTTGAAAATGTTATTTTCCTTGGAAAAGGGAATGTAAATGTTTCACTTTTCGAACTTCAGATGCAGCTAAAGCAACAGGCCTGTGTGCCCTGCATTACATCCACCGGATCGATGTCCGGCTAGTTCTGACGAGCTACTTTCATTTCCTGTGCAATGCACACCGGAGCAGAGCCACATATGTGACCCTGTGTGTCGAGCGCAATGCAGACTATGACAGACGTGAACCTGCAGCTCTGCAGGGAACTGAAAGAACAAGGCCGTTTAAAAACGAGTCAAAAGTGAGAGCCACACAGTGCGCTACTGTTTCCCCCAGAAATGCGCGTTGGCAACCATAAAATTAGCATAACACAGCCGCTGAGTCCAAAACAAGGCCAAACAGTCAATCGGGCTGACACATGCATAATTTCATGAAGCGCAGTCCAACACAACCACAGTATAAACCTGTTTGGCATAAATAATATAACATACATTCATATAAAACTGCCATTATAGCTGCAGACAAGCTCAGTGCGTAATGTTGCCAGTGAGATGGCTATAGTACAATATAATTATGCCTGTGCTCTACAGAAGAAGACATGTTAGGCGTCTTTTCCACACGGTCCAACTGTAACACACAGCTGTAACAGTAAAACACACAGCAATTAACTACAGCAGACCCAGGGACTGAATATGGGCCCGAAAAGATCCAACAGCAAGTGTTGTGCTGTTTTTTTTTACTCTCGCAACATCATGAATTTGTCGGTGCAACTGAAATAAATTCACCAAAACACAAGAAATTTTGGAATTTCTTTCTTGAGGACACAGCATGTGCAGTCAGACTTCGACCTGGGACTAACTTTCAGTCTCCATACAAAGGAGCAAATTTCTGCACAGAGAAACGGGCCTTTAACCAAAATCCCAACTCTGCTCATATCCGTAAAGATTTCTGGGTGCCGTGCTCGTTTGTGAAAAGGAACAGAAGAGCTTCGGACACGGCTGTGGCAGCCACCAGAAGAAGAAGACAAACACGCTAAGACTGCACGCCGGCGGCGAGCGTGTGGGGCACGTCTCCGTTTGGAACCTGCGGAGTGTACTCCCGTATGAGCGCGCACGCGTTCCTGAGCATTTCCTGGAAGTGCTCCAGCGTTTTGGCGTAGAGATGCCTCTGCAGCACCAGCGGCCGGAACAGGTTCATGGGCTCTGCCACGCGGAACATTTCCGGAAGCCCGATTTCCCTCGGAACGCGGGCGTTCCCGACCAGCGCGTGACACAGCCGCTTCTCCTGGAGGCTCTTCTCCAGGAAGCCGGTGATGTCGCGGAGGCGGAGCTCCAGGTCCTCGCCGCGCCACGCGGACGCCCTGGTGCCCAGGAGCAGGTGCAGCAGGGCGGTCTTCAGGTGGTAGTTGGTCAGGGCGCTCTTGCCCGTCAGGCCCTCCTGCTTCTTGTGCAGGAACGACAGGATCTGGAGGCAGCGGACGTGGCAGGAGTTTTCCGGCAAGCCCTTGGTCAAGAGTTTCAGCAGGTTCTTCTCGTACACGGCGAAGGAGAGGGACCAGTAGGTATCCGAGCAGCTCCCGTTCTCAGAGGGGAAGTGGGAGACGAAGTAGGCGTCCGTGTCCTCGAACTGGACGACGGGGGTGATGTTGAGCATGATCACCCGTCCCGACCGGAACCGGACCTTCAGGGCCCCCGGGGCGTCCAGGTTGCGGAATGTGAGCTCGAACTCGTACTTGTGGGAAATGCGCCCCCAAGCTTTGGTGACGGAGATCTGGAACCACTTCATGACCTGGTCCTTGGCCAGGTACGGCGTGTTCTTGAGGCACAGGAGGTCGTCGTCGGCGCCGTCGCCGGGCCTGGGCCTGTCGTTCTTGCCGTGCAGGAGGCAGAGCATGTCCTCGCCCAGGTCGGCCGTCCCGCAGAGGCAGTCCGGCCCGCCTTCGCGGGTCCTGGTCACCGCGATCCGGCCGCAGCCCTGCATGTCCGGGGGGGTGTCGCCGGGCGGGTCGCACCACAGCCGGAACTGGAAGCCGTACGGCTCGGGCGGGACGAAGGGGACCACCAGGTCACAGGTGAGCGGCCTGCTCACCCTCCAGGCCTCGAAGGCGCTGCCCACCCCCAGGCAGTCCTCCACCTCCATGTCGGCGTCCCGGTCGCTGGAGCTCCGCAGGGCTTCCAGCAGGTCGTCGGCGAAGCCCTCCACGAACTCGCAGGTCCTGCGGGCGTCCTGGGCCGAGGCGCGGATGCACCGCTCGTAGAAGCTGCTCAGGACCCCCTTGTCCGGGAAGAGGGCCTTGGTCAGCACGGGCCCCTCAGACAGACCCTCCTCGTCCCCGTGGGTGGAGCCCCGCGAGGGGGAGGAGCCCATAAAATCCTGCCTGCACACCTCTATGGTGAGGAAGATGACGAGGGACAGGGCGCTCCAGAAGTACCAGCCGTAGCGCTCCTCCTCCTCCTCCTCCTCCTCGTGGGCTCCTCCCGCCTCCCGCTTCTCCTGCCGGGACAGCTCCTCCTCCAGCCTGGCCTGCTCCGCCTCCAGGCGCTCCTCGTGCTCCTTCATGCGGGCCAGCAGCGCCTCGTCCTGCTCCGGGATGGTGGTGTTCTCTTTTGGGAAGAGCAGCGGGTGGTTGAGGATGGCCGCCGTCACCACCACGCACACCCGCACGATGGCGCCCTGCATGCTCCTCGCCTCTGCGGGAGAGAAGGAGGCGACACCGTCGCACTGCTGCTTCAAAAACACAATCATTCACAAGGACCAATGTGAAGGACAACCTTCATCCTTGTCTATACTGTACACACACCCACCTGGGGCACATTCTGGATGAAGACCTGGTGGGGTCAAAACAATGTGTGAACCAGCGGTAACAAACCCTATTCCTGGAGATCTACCATCCTGTAGGTTTTCATTTCAACCTTACTTTGCCACACCTGAGTCTATTAATTAGCAGCTCAACAAGTTCTCTAGCTATTGAATGAGGTGTGCTTAGTTAGGGTTGGAGTGAAAACCTCCAGGATGGTAGATCTCCAGGAACACGATTGGGCAGCCCTGCTCTAGCTGTTGAATGAGGTGTGCTTAGTTAGGGTTGGAGTGAAAACCTCCAGGATGGTAGATCTCCAGGAACACGGTTGGGCAGCCCTGCTCTAGCTGCTGAATGAGGAGTGCTTTGTTAGGGTTGAAATTATAACCTACAGGACTTTAGATCTCCAGAAACAGGGTTGGTTACCACTGGTGTGAACAATACATTTCACAGCAGATATCCTCTTCTGCTGGATACTGCATTACGTTTGTCTGCACAAGCTTGCGTTTATTTGAATGTGTGAAGCCCATTACTGCACAGCATATGATTACCTGACATGTATAATTCTGTAGATGATTCTTATGCACTTATTGTACGTTGCTAACAGCATCTGCCAAATAAAATGTAATGTAATGTTATGCATCAATGCATAATGTCCTGTCTGTACACACTCTGAAGGACATGGACCCTTGTTTGTTGTCTCCCAATCTGGCAGTGGTTTAGGCAATTGTTGCACATGCCTGCAAATATACCTGGGCATCTTATACTGGGAGAAAGGGAAAAATCTGGGATAGGCATTGTTTGAATCAGTCATGATACAACCACTTTGTTCTGCATTCATTCAAACCAGCCTGCTGCTCAAACTTTGCAAACTACAGCAACTGCAAAGTCCGTGGGATCAGCAAAGAATAGTTAGAATGTTCCGGGAAAGTTCACAAAGCAGACTGTTGTATTCAGAAGAAGCACACTCACACACACACACACACTCACACACGCACACGCACACATACACACGCACGCATGCACACTCACACACACACAAACACACACACGCACACATACACGCGCACACGCACACATATACACAAACGCACACACACACTTGATTTTAAGGTCGTATGCTATTTATAAATGAGAGGGTAGAAACAGTAAAGCAATGTCAAAACTACTGGGAAAAAATTTTTTGTTGCTCTGGACAAAATACAAATGTAGTTCAGTTGCTCTTGACTTCCACAAACTCATATTAAATTCTAGTAATCTTGAGTAAGTTGACAATGTGCCGAGTTTCTAATCTAGTCAAGAGTCTATGCAGAACCCACAGGCCTCAGTCTCCACTGTGACATGCACGTTATCGGTCTAATTATAGAGCACCTACTGTGACACGCAATGTCTTTAAATATGAAACTCCACCATAGAAGGAAGTCAGATAACCTCTCCAGAGTGTTCTCGTAAGATTATGTCGTTGTTTCATGAACAAACACTTTACTGATTGCTAAATACAACTGACAGTAAACTGTTGAAGCAATTCAAATGCACTCTGACTCAACAACATCTTAGCCTACATAAATTTGTTTTGGGGCAAAAAGTAACAACCAAATATTTTACATTCAATTTACCATTGTATCGGTATGATACACATGGTAGGGTCAGGACAATTAAAGAATAGTTCTATGGGTTTCATTTTATTCTTAACCGTAATAAATTGTTCACATTTAGAAACTGGGCAGGTCTCTTTCGCTTGTTACTTGAGGAAGGAAACGGCCAATGTTTCGTAAAAGGAAATTTAAGTAACAGTCATTGATGTCACTTATTGAACCTGTGTTTTGTAGTTGTCCAATGACCATGATATGTACTTGTGTAGCCTACGTCGCTTTGGATAAAAGCGTCTGCTAAATAAATGTAATGTAATGTTATACACGCTCATCTATAAACCCTGACACTGGCACACTGCTAGTGAGAGAGGCATGACACCACGTGTATAGGCCTAGAATAAATAAAATTCATGTGCTGCACCATTAATTTAGCACATACATTGCCTTTGACACACAGCAAAAAAAGGCCTAAGCTGCCCGTTACATTCCCAGGCGAGACACAGCATTTGTTCCCTTGTTGAAGGTATATACAACCTCAATTGCTACAGTAAAAAGTCAGCTATAAATACTCAATGTGTGTTAAAATGCAAGTATTCGTATAGCGTGGAATTTGAATCGACACGGGCAGTCACGGACACTTAACAGCAACATGAATGAAGCCAGGAGTAGGCTACTGCAAATTAACCGTATCAGCACGGTGAAAACCCGACCAAGCCACTAGCTTTCTTATTAAAATACGTTACAGCACGTGCCGAGAAAACACATTCCACGTGGGTCTACAAAATCATGGTGACCTCACCATTTTGTCATGTTCACGGGACCAGAAAGCCCGCGGGTAACTGTGTTTGCGCCCTTTGTAATGTACCGGGTACCTTAAATGTCTGAGACTTTTGCGAACCAATTTCAGCAAAAACAGCAAACCAAAACATGCGGTCCTTCAGTGCAATAATAGCGGCTTCGGCTGATCCAAGTCTGTTCGCATTTGGTTTAGCCTACTTGAACTTCGGTGGGTTTTAGTCTTAGAGTGTATAATATGGTTTTAGTACAGGCGCACAACTTCAATTCCGCAGTGACACGGTCCCGTGTTTCCACCCTTTGTTGTCGTAGAAACCAAACTGTCAAATATTACACTGCTGTTCCATACTGGAAACCTTCAAACCTAGCATGGGATCGCAGAAAAAAGAACTGCTGCCAGCTGAATGTCCCTTTTTTATTCCAGTTGCTAACAGCACTGAGAAAAACTGTAGGCTAAATCCAGAAAGGTAAGGGCACAAAGAAACTAAATCAAATGTAGGCTATGTAAACTTCCTCGACAATGCTCATGCTAATGTCAGTGTGATTACTTGTAGAAGTCTAGTATGGTTATGAGTTTCGCCCGAGAACATGTCTGCTACTACAACAGCGTGTGACAAGGAACATTTCAACCTCCCGCACAACACTCGTTAAATCTGAATTGTGTCCGACGGAAAGAAGCAAGAAAACGACACTGGGTTTTCTGTTTAGTTCAGATGTTTCTAAGTGAGTTCTGAGAAACGTTAATGATATTTTGACAGGAAAAGAACAGCAAAAATACAGCACAAGGCAAAGCATCTTTGTTTAGGCTATCTACACAACCAAACATGCCCAAGTAGCCTACTGCCCGTTACATGTAACGGTAGGTGTTACATAGTGGGCTACACATAGCCAAAATTAACTCTGAAGAATGACAAAAGTATACAAACCTGTTTATACGATGTTGTACGATTCTTAAAGAGAATGTATCATTTTTGTTTCGTTGTCAGAGAAACCGTTAGGAACGGACGAAATTAGCACTGTAGACGGCAACCAGTCCCTCTCCTGTCTCTTCCTACTCTCGTCTAGGGTAGGTACTGATGGCGGGGTTAACTCATTTCCTGGACGCCTTGTACATGAGAAACATTTTCCTGCCCCTATAAAAAGCACCCTCGTCGCATCAACATCCTCTAGCGAAACGAGGCTGTCCGAAGTCCAGTTCCACAGAAATAATACTTTTCAGGTATTTCTCGAACACGTATGAAATTGTTCAAGGACCTTTCTTGTTTTCATGTTAGTAACATAAGCAGTATGTATTTCTTGTCACGCATGCATGCTGCACAAATCGTTTAAATTCACACATTAAGGAAGGTCTACAGTGGATGGAGGATGAGGTATGTCGTCATCAAATGGTCATATGATACGACCACAACTCTACTGTTTTTTTATTTTTTTAATTAACCTCTGTAGTTCTAACACACTACTTAGAACTACAACAGTTATTTAAGTTTCATCAATTTACTGACAAATATATGTATTTACGCTCGATAATGATATATTCTTTGTTTTGTCCATTGTGACAGTACTTTGAAAACTTTGTGAACTTGAAACTAGAAGTTTCCCTCAAGTTAACTGCGCGAATTCACCGCAAGAGAGCAGTATAGTGTAATTTCTGAGATAGGTTGCGCAGCGTAAAGTTTGGAGGGGCGCAAGAAAAGTTTACTGAATTGTCAAAGAACAGCTGCGATCTATTTAGATCGCTCAATACTCGAGTGGGGCAAAAAATTAGTGTCACATTAGTCTCTTAAACCTCGATTATTTTGTCTAGGTCACATATTAGGGGAATATGATTTCATTGTATATATAGGGCTTTTTTCTCTGTGGTTTTAGTAGTGGTTCTGGCTGGTTATGTGCCTAAATAAGGCGGCCTATATATCAGTCTAATCAAACCATGTTCTCAACGTACAAAAACGTTACTAATGTTACTCATGCATATAAAGCACTGTCTATAAGTCAATTAAAACTTGCTAAATTTAGGCCTGCTATTAGAAGTGGGAAGGGAGTGGGGAGGAATTTTATAAGAATCTATGTATGGTGTATCCTTGTTTTATCTTGTGTTATTCTTTTATATTGTCTTCTCTTTCTGTAAAGCACTTTGTGTTACAGACATGTATGAAGTGTAAAATAAATAAATAAATAAATAAATGAATGAATACAAGAAGTATTGTTATACAAACAAGGCCAAATTACAACAAACAATTTTGGCTATCTTACCTCAAACAAATTAATCAAGCTGTATTCCAAAGCAATGCTACTAAATGCTTACTAAATTATTTAAAGTAACTTGGCTCTGTGTTTTTTTCATTTTACCATCTGAAGAGAATGTGGTCATTCAAACTTTGTGTGCCGCGCAAAAGTGTCAATCATTTCTAGTAGAAATAATTTGCAATTCAGTGGTGTTACATGTAAAAACTTAAATGACTGCACTATATGTTTGAATAATTGTGTGCATCCAGTGCTTATGAAACCACATTATGAATAAAATGCATTATTATTATTATTATTATTATTATTATTAATAATAATAATAATAATAATAATAATAATAGGAAAATTGTTTAAAAATAAGATTTTTAATTATTTTACATTGTAAAAGAAATTGTACTTATTTGGCTAAGGTTTATCTGACCCACAAAGGTACAGTATATTAATGGGGCAAACATGTCTGGATAGGTTTGTAAGATTCTGTATTTATTTAATAGGCGTAAATATTTGGTCATTTTTATCTGTATTTATTCACCCCCCCCTTTCTGTAGTGTGAATGATTGTCTGTTTCTCGGTATTAATGTCTGTTTGTATATGTGAATGTAACATGCTGCGAGGGAAATGTCTCCATGAGGATAATGTATATGTATTTGCCTATCCATGTAGTGTCTGTTTTACAAGTATACAAATATACAAGAACATGTACATTTTCTAAGATGAACTTGACAAGCAAGTGTAAACATATCCTCTTTGGAGTGTAGGTTTCTATCAGCTGTTTAAAATGTTAATTTAAATTATGTCTTCTTCCATGAGGCAATTTTTGTTATTTGACACTTTGATGTGACACAAAGTTTGAATGACCACTTCAGAGGGTAAGATGAATAAACACAGAGCCCAGTTACTTTGCTTTTGCAGCTTGTTTAATTTGTGTGAGCTAAGATAGCCAATATTGTTTGTTGTAACTTGGCCTCATTTTGATATCAATACTTTTAATGGCCTAGATTTTTTATTTAAACAGTGATTTGTGTGCATGAGTAACTTTGCATTTTTGTACACTGAAAATGTGTTTTTGTTCACATACCATTTCTTTGTGTACTGTATTGTGTGATGGCCCCAGGGCCTCTGCCAGGGCTTGTGGTGTTGCTATGTTGTGTGTTGTCTTTCAGTGTTGCTGGTTCCTGGTTGGTTGGAGCTGGAGACCATCAAGTAATTGGAGGCAGCTGGCCATTGTCTTCAGGTTGCATAAAACCTGCCCCATCCTGGTAGTCTGGCAGGCCCCTCTTCCCTGGCACCACGTCGTGGTCCGTTGGAGTTCTTTGATTTTCTGTAGTTTATTTGTTGTTATCTTGGTTAGCCTGACAGCGTGTTTCCCTGCCAGTTTCATTTGTCAGAAATGTCATTTTTGTTACATTTGTTAAACTAATCTTGGTAAAATTCCTTTCTTTTAGTTAATCCCTCACGTGTGCTTCCCTTATTTGCTATGGCCTCAGAGCCCGGCCATAACAAATTGGAGGCTCGTCCGATTTGAGAATTAGGCTGTTAGCAGTGATTAATTGATGCGTTTTGTTGTTAAAGCATTGATTGGTGACTTATCTCTTGTCAAGGTGGAGCGCCTTCCCTATATGCCGACAGGGGGGTGACGTAGTAGTAGTGGGTTCCCCGAACAGTGACGTTAGGTCCAGGGATTCCATTTTTTGCGCTCCTTTTGGAAGCTTGCGTAGGGAGTTGAGGAATTGTTTTCCCTTGTTTTTCGTTGTTTGTTTTATGCTGTGGGGTGATGGAATCACGTTTGTGCAGATTTGCTCCTTTCTGCAAAATAGTCACGGGACAAGGGAAGGTAAGTTCTGACCTTTTTTGCTGCGCAAATGTACCTGTTGAGCTGACTCCCCTGTAGGAATAGCGTGTTTCCCCTTTGGGATTCGTTTGTTTATGAATGCAGTGTGGGGTGAGAGCGGTTGTCTCGGGAGCACGTCCATGGTTTTGGCAGTGTTGCCAGCTTGCTGGTCGCTTTGCCACACTATTGGATTTTGGTGTATAAGTACCCGCTGTCATTAGCCCATGAAGACCAGGGCTGAGTTATGTAGATCGGGATAGGCAGTTAGAGCGGATGCTCAATTTACGGGGTTGCTCTTATGCCTTGGTTGCGCACTAGTTAGGTCAATACCAGAGATGCACCGATCCACTTTTTTCAATTCCGATACCTGAATTTGGTATCAAATTTTTGATACCGATTCTGATACTGATACTAGAACTCTTTTTTCTTGAATAATAACAATCATATTATTATTATTATTATTATTATGTGTAAGGTTACATGAGGCTGTAATGAACACATACCACTTATTAAAAGAGCAAAAAATATTTAAATTCCAAAGCAATTTATTTGAGCCGCAGGTTAAGTAGGCTTCAAATACAAACTGGTAGTAATAGGAGTGCAAATTGCAATGGCAACTCCTTTAACGTTTTGAAATACTTGAACAAATCAAGTGCACGGAAATGTATTATCAACTACTAGTAAGTAGATTTGTATAGATTAATTCAAAAGCAAAAGTAATAAGAGAATTTCAAAGAAACATCAGTACAATGGCAAATTGACAACTCCTTACAAAGTTTTTTTAAAGTGAATATTTAAAATAAAAGTGCAAGAACTGTGTAGAGAAATAAATATCTACACTATCAAAAAAAAAAAAACTCTACAAATAAGTTAAAAGCAACGGTCCACCTCCTCAGCGCAAGCTCCGCGTCTCCGTCTAAAGGCTGTTCTATACTTCTGCGTAGTCTGCATTCCACAATGGGGGGGATTTGGCGAAGCGACATTCATGTATATAGTATTTTGTTATGATGATGATATTGTTATCTAGAAATTCAATATGCTTGTTCTTCAAGATTAGCCCTAACTGGATAGTTTTGATAGAGAAGAAATCTATATTTATGGATTTGGAGCTCATCCAATCATGCTAGGATTTCCATAGGTTTTGGATGGTTTCACAAGCAAAGAACAGGTGTTCTGTTGTTTCTATATTTCTAAATTCAAAACATTGGTCCTAGCATACCAGGCAGTCAAGGGACCAGCCCCAGCATACCTCCACAAGATCTTCAAACCCTACATGCCAGCCAGACCACTCCGTTCCGCTACCTCAGGACGCCTGGCACCTCCCCCTCTTTGCACTTGCACTTCCCGGTCACGTCTCCTGTCTGTTCTGGCCCCACGATGGTGGAATGACCTTCCCGTGGAGGTGAGAACAGCTGAGACCCTGACCACCTTCAAGCGACGACTGAAGACCCATCTCTTCAGGCTGCATCTCTCCCCATTCCTCCCTACCTCCCTGTAGTCTCTAATTGACTGTAAGCTTAGGGTTGTAGCTAGGTAAGCTGTTTCTTAGTTGACTTAGTTATCGCATAGACTGCGTTGTTGCTGTTTTTGTTTGTGTTAATCAGCTTAACCTACGGGGTGCAAGTTAAACTACGCGGTTGTTCCCTGCACTTGGAACGGTACTTCTCTCTAGGGTTTTCGACACACTTGTTCCTGGTTATGGTTATACACTTTGTTGTACGTCACTCTGGATAAGAGTGTCTTCTAAATGCCTGTAATGTAATGTATTGCATAGGTGACAATTGTCTACCTCAAATTTAAATCTTGTTCTGATGAATTCATTTGAAGGATAAATATCATTTACAGTTTTAAAATGTATTTCTTTATGTTTAGGAGGAATTGGAAATTTTAGGAATTTAGTTCTAATAGCCAGTATTTCAGTTTTTCCATAGTTTTTGAGATTAAATGTCCTCCTCGTTTAACCAGGGTACATAGTATTTACCAAATATTGCCTCAGAAATTTATTATTGCACCTTTTGTGTAAAAAATCCACATAGTCTATATTTATATTTTGTAATTTAGGTGTTGGCATGTTGTCTAGATTGTTTTTAATTAACTTAATAAGTACCATTGGAATGTTTTGTGTCACTTTAATATAGTTTTTACTCGAGCAATTCAAGTTATATTTGTTATTAAACTCATCCAATTTAAGTATATTGCCATTTCCATCCATCAGATGTATAATTGACCATATTTGTTTCTTCATCCAGTCTTCCATAAATATAGATTTTCTTCTACTTAATATGACGCTATTATTCCACAGTGGGACATTGTGAGGGCTGAAATTATGTTCATAAATCATTTTCCAGTATGACAGGACTTGTTGGAGGAAGTTTTGAGGAGGTACGTGGTTTGCAACCGTCGCACATGCCGCACATTCCGCACAATCCCTACGCAGACCCATTTGTACGTGTACTACGCAGAAGCATAAAACAGCCTCGTAGAATTCTGGGAGAAAAAATAAGGGGGCTGCTGGATAACTTTGTAGAACTGTTTAGTTACTAATTATGTGCTAAAATGTTTTGGCTATGGGCTTAAAATTGCATTGTTACATATTTATAATTTATAATAAACATAAAACACAGAGTAGGGTTGGGCCAATTTTCAAACCGGTTTGATATTAAGCCAAATACCGGACCGGACCGGTAATATCGTATTTTACCACTAGGCGTCGCACGTGACTCAGCCGCTCCCGAGTGGAACATATAATGAGAGCCCGTGAATGAGAGTGTAGCGGCTTTACCGTTGTCAAGCAAAACGCCCGTTGGTAGTTCTATTTGGACCGTTATTAAGCAAAAACCTCTGGTCGTTAATTCTATGAAAACAATGATGCTATCAAGAAAAAATAGTTCCTTCTCGTTTTATACCATACAATTAGCACCAATTTTGGTCATTGTTGTCATTACATTATTTGATAAAACTGCATGAAACCATAAGTCAATCAAAGTCATCTGCTTAGCACTGTCTTGCTTTTTAAATGGTGTGGTCGGGCAGTGTAGACATAACGTCTTTCTAAGACCCTCTGAAACGGGTTTTGAATGCAAGCTAGCTTTATGATGGGTTCACCATCACTTGTCACCTTGCCAATATTAAAATATTTGGTTTTAGGTCAGAATGGTCTCAGGGCATGCTGGTTATCCCGGCTAGCTAGCTAGCTAACTATTGAATTGTATTCAAAACAGCGGTTACTATAAACGCAACGGTTCACAAACATACGGATGAAAATGCGTCCGTAGCCATGAGTTAAATGCATAACGCCTATTCTACTGTCCAAATAAGGGACGATTCCGATTTGTAAAGCTAGCAACAGTAACTAGAAATGTGATTCAACGTTGCCACCAATTGTGAAATTGGACATTGTAAACGGGAGGGGATGTAACTACAATTCAATAGCGAAAGTTTCTGTTTAAACTGCTTTAGAATGCTGGATTTTGTAGCGCATTGGTTTTAGAACTGTTAAAAGGCCAAGGTGTCCCTTTACTGAGAAATAATGCCCACCGTTGGACCAATCAGAATCGAGTATTCAGCCAAGCCGTTGTATAATGAAATTGGATCTCCTTATTGCCGGCCTAGGCAGTAAATTGCGCACGGCCTGTCAATCTTTTCATTTTTTTGCACTCAGACACTATAGTGGCTCCGTTTATAAACAAACATAATGTTATGTTAATCACGTTGTCATGATGTTTATTACTAATGCAATACAAGTTTGATTTAGCGTCGTCGGCACAGGTTGCTGATGTATGCTACTTTTTCATTTGCCAGTAGGCTACGTCTCATAATGACAAATGCCGGTTCAGTCGGTTCGCATAAAATCAAACCGGTTTAAGCTCGTACACCGGACCGGACCGGCAAAACCGGAAACTGACCCAACCCTACACCAGAGACTGATTGTATGGAATCTGGATCGGTACGTGGATCAGTGACCTCAGGCCGATATGCGATAGGTGAATTACGTCAGTAGGTATATTGGAACCCGATACCGATATTGGATCGGATGGGTCCAAACTCTAGAATACTGTACATTCTTTTGTTTACCGGGGGCTGGTTGCTGTTGGTGCATTAGTCAGGTGTTGTTAGTCATGGCAGGAATAGCTAGATGATTTCATTGGTGCTCCATCAGAGGCGTTTTTAGAGCAGTGGACTAGAGATCAATTGATAAAGATAGCCAATCATTCTAAAATATGTGTTGGTGACAAAAGACTAAAGGAAAATGTTAGGGCTATTGTAAAGGCAAATTTGTATGAGATGAAAGTTTTGACACCCCCACAAACGTCACCTACTTCTACTAATCTGGCTGGGGCTGTTTTTTCTCAGGATCCGCATCTTTATTTGGCCTTAAATTTTGAACAGCAGAAAGAATTGTTGAGATTGTGAATGCAATTGGAGAAAGAGAAGGAGTTGGAATTACGGCAGCAAGCAGAATTTGACAAAGCATTGGCACTGGAAAAAATGAGGCAGCAAACGGAAATGGCTAAATTGGACTTCGAAAGCGAGAGACTGAGTTTAATGAAGGTAAATTATGTGACATGTCAAGGAATGAAGAGTTGGCTCGGGGCAGTGATAATTCACGCGATATTTTGAGTAGTTTACGCTTGGTGCCTAAATTTAATGGGAGAGGCTGAAATTTTTGTTCACTTTGTCTGAACGCGCTGCAGACGCGAGGGGCTGGGTTGATTCGGACCGCACAGTTTTGCTGCAGTGCGTATTGACTGTGCGCGCTCGGGAGACTTTTTCCTCGTTGACCGTAGAGGACAGTAGCGATTATGCAAAGGTTAAGGCTGTTATACTGAAGGCGTATGAATTAGTCCCTGAGACATACCGCCAGCGGTGTGTCTGGTGTTCGGCGTCGGATGTGAAAGATTTTGATGATTTGTGTAACTTGATGGTGCTTGAACATCTTAAAAACTCAGAAGAGCGAATTGCAGTGTACATAAGTGAACAAAAAGTAAAGATGGCGGCGGAGGCCGCTGCGCTGGCAGATGATTATCTTTTGACCCATGGAGGTAGCGGTGGGGACCCCCGCACTTTATGCCTTTGCTGGTGGTAGAGGCCCTGCTGGGGGGATGTATTTCTCTGGGCGTTCCGGTGGAAGTTTTCTTTCGGAGCAGAGAGTTGACCGTGGTGTCCGTGAGTCCGAAACAGTTTGTCATTTCTGCCATAAAAAAGGTCATTGGAAAAAAGACTGTGCTCAAGTCGCAGAACAAGCACAACGAAGCGCATGTGAAGCAGGCTGCATTAGCTGCGCCAATTTAGTTATTGCTGACCAGCCGAGTAGTGAATTACCATCTGTCATGTCGAAGCCTGATTTAAGTTCCTACTTGCCTTTCATTTCAACAGGACATGTGTCTCTAGTTGGTAGTGATGGGAAGGTGCCAGTAACCATATTACGTGACATGGGAGCGTTTGATTCATTTGTCCTGGCGTCTGCTCTGCCTTTTTCTGAGGCAGGATCCTTTATACCCGTGTTGGGCATGGGCATGTCTGTTTTTCATGTGCCGGTACATCAACTTGTGCTCCATTCAGGGTTGCTCGAAAGTGAAGTTAAAATGGGGGTGCGCCCTGCTCTGCCTGTCGATGGCGTTACGCTGATTCTTGGAAATTAAGTGGCTGGGGGACGTGTCTGGGCTGATCAGCCAGCACAACCGGTAGTTGTCCCGGTACCGCTTGGTAATAATGGCCCTGATGAAAATGAAAAGCATTTTCCTGGAGTGTTTAAGGCGTGCGCTGTGACGCGTGCCATGAATATGACCAGTCACGGTGCAGATTCCTTAGAGCACGCAAAATCAGGGGACGGTCCCACAGAATTGTTTGCATTGTCCTTGTCTAACACTCCCTTGTCTGTCTCGCATAGTGAGTTGGTGAGTGAGCAAACGGCCGATCCTACGCTGAAGGAGCTGTTCCAGTTTGTTCTTCCAGCAGATGAGGTGAAAAATCGTGCACAGGGACACTTCATTCAAAACGAGGTACTGTTAAGGAAGTAGGTGCCACATGGCGAGGGTTTCCTTGGAGATCCTGTTTATCAGATTGTTGTGCCCTCCAAATTTCGCGATTTGGCCTTGCTCTCTCATGATGAGTCGGGGCACATGGGTGTTGGTAAAACGTACAATTGTATTCTGAGGCATTTATTTTGGCCCCATGTTAAGAAAAGCGTCGCAGGTTATATCAAGACATATCACACCTGTCAGTTAACTGGTAAGCCAATCAAACCATAAAAGTGGCCCCTCTGTATCCCATTCCGGCTATTAGCCAGCTATTTGAGCACTTGGTCATTGACTGCGTAGGCCCTCTTCCTCGTTCAAGGTCTGGCGCAATGTATTTGTTGACAGTTATGTGTCAGAGCACCAGATACCCTGCTGCATATCCATTACGCACGCTTACAGCAAAATCAGTGGCGCGTGCTCTCAGCCAGTTTATCTCCATCTTCGGCATACCAAAAACCATCCAGAGTGACCAAGGGTCACATTTTTCCTCTCATTTGTTTGCGCAGGTATTAAAACAGCTGCATGTCAAGCACAACCTGTCCTCTGCGTATCATGCGCAAAGCCGAAGGGCGCTGGAACGTTTCCACCAAACATTGAAGTCGTTGATGCGTGCATACTGTGTGCAAACGAGTGCTGATTGGGGGGATGGGTTACAGTGGTTATTGCTGGCAGCAAGAGAGGTAACACAGGAGAGTACGGGATTTAGTCCAAACGAATTTGTTTTTGGTCATACTGTGCGGGGGCCATTAGCTCTTCTGCAAAATGACTGGACAGAGGCTGAGCCACCGAAGAATTTGATTGATCGTGCCGATGGTTTCAGACGGTGACTTTGCTCCGCTACAGAGTTGGCGAAGGAAAAACTGCCTTCTGCACTGCAAAGTTCATCAGTCAATTCGATCTCTTAAAAGGTTATTGGCGGGTCCCTTCGTCTCAAAGGGCACAAGAAATTGCAGCTTTCATCACTCCAACTGGGAAACATTCGTATTCAGTCATGCCTTTCGGGTTGCGTCATGCACCTGCAACATTCCATCGTTTGAGGAACAAAGTGGTTGGCAATTTGAAAGGCTGTGCGGTGTATTTAGAAGCCGTTGTCGTTTACTCAGATACTTGGTCTTCCCACATGGAGCGCGTAAAGCACTGTACGACCGCTTGGCTGAGGCGCGCCTTGCTGTAAACTTGGCGAAGTGTGAGTTCGCTCGAGCGACAGTGACGTACCTTGATCGGCAGGTTGGGCGGGGCGAAGTGCGTCCCCTGCGTGCGAAAGTGCAGGCAATTGATCAATATCCGCCACCAGGAACAAAAAAAGATCTGATAAGATTTTTGGGTTTGGTTGGTTACTACAGGGGTTGCTGTAGAAATGTTTCAACTGTTGTAGCGCCGTTGACAGACCTTCTGAAGGGTAAAGTAAAATAAATATGGTCTCCTGTTTGTCAAAAGGCTTTTGAAAGTGTGAAGGCGATCCTCTGTGATGCCCCTGTCCAGGCTGCCCCACGCATGGGTGAATCTTTTAAACTGCTGGTCGATGCCAGTCACGTGGGTGCAGGTGGGGTATTGCTGCAGGAGGATGATTTTGGTATCGACAGACCTGAGAGTTTTTTCTCAAAACAATTTAACAGGAATCAGTTAAACTATTCGGTAAGAGAAAAATAAGCTTTAGCTTTGATTTGGTCTTCGCAGCAGTTCGAGGTGTATGTGGGTTCAGGGCCTGTGTTGGTTTATACAGACCACAATCCTTTGACATTTTTGAACTCACTGCGCTGTCCAAATCAGAGGCCTGTTAGGTGGTCCTTGTTTCTCCAGTCTTACTCTTCGGACATACGTCATACTAAAGGAAAGGACAATATAGCTGCGGATGCCTTGTCCAGAGCGCCATGCCATGCGTGACTGGTCCCTTGTTGTTCCATATTTCTTCATTTTTGATGTCTCTGTCTCTCTAAATCACTTCAAGGTACCAGTTGCTGAGATCCACAAGGTGGAGGAAAGAAATGTGAGCAAGTGCTAAGGTGACTTTGTATTTTGAGCTTACAGTAAATATTTAAGCATTAATATATGCAATCTTTATAATGTATATTATTTAAAGTTTGCTGTGGTTGGTGGCCAGGTTTTCTGTCTTCATGGGGGGGGGGGGGGGGGGGGGGGGGGGGTGTGACGACCCCAGGGCCTCTGCCAGGGCTTGTGGTGTTGCTGTGTTGTGTGTTGACTTTCAGTGTTGCTGGTTCCTGGTTGGTTGGAGCTGGAGGCCATCAAGTAATTGGAGGCAGCTGGCCATTGTCTTCAGGTTGCATAAAACCCGCCCCATCCTGGTAGTCTGGCAGGCCCCTCTTCCCTGGCACCACGTCATGTTCCGTTGGAGTTCTTTGATTTTCTGTAGTTTATTTGGTGTTATCTTGGTTAACCTGACAGCATGTTTCCCTGCCAGTTTCATTTGTTAGAAACGTCATTTTTGTTACATTTGTTAAACTAAATTAATCTTGGTTAAATAAAATTCCTTTATTTTAGTTAATCCTTCACGTGTGCTTCCCTTATTTGCTATGGCCTCACATAAATGTATGAGAGACATGCATACACATACATGCATGCAAACACATATACATTGTAGCTCAAAGACACATATGCATGGATTCAGTCACTTTCCCTGTATTGTGAATGATATGTAAATGAAAGTGACTGTCATATTTTTAAATAGAACTGTTTATAATTGGGTATTGTATATATGATAAACTTACAGATTGTTTTGCAGGTTAGTAGAGAATACATAGGACTAACTAACATTAATTTATAAATGTGGTGTTTGCAAGGTTACTGCAGAAGGCTAGTTAGAAAGTATCTGACAGTAGAAACGCCACAGCGGTGAATTTGGCCTCTCTCACTTTGAAGAAATCTATAAGCCTGCCATTATTAAATCCATTGCCTATGGATTCCCCCTTTGTGATTTTTCCTAAATATATGTATTAAGTTATAAATACTTACTTTCTTAAATGGCCATGAATGGTCAAACTGACCTTCATTTATCTTGCCTGTGTGCTTCTGATTTAGATCACTGCATGTATAACACTGTTGCTGCAGCCACAGCGAACAAGCCCCTGGTTGGGCAAAGCCTGCAGTAGTAGTCTGAGGTTTTAGGGCCTACCTTGTAGTCATGTAGCTGTTTGAGTCATGAATAGGGTTCGCTACCAAAACCTGATAGCAGGCACCGGTTCCCATATGACCGGTAATGTTACCCACCGGACCAAATCACAACACAGATTTCGGCGCTTAATTTTGGTGCCGTTACACTAACATAACTCGTTAGCAGGCTAGCTAACATTTAACTCGGCTGAAAGTGTCTAAAGTGTGGCTTTATTTTACCCAGAAGGATTCAAAGAGTAGGATGTGCCTTTGTAATCAAAAACACGTTCTTAATGCCCTTTTTGCTCGTTCTTTCATAGCCGTGGGAACATGTTTTGGGTAGGGGGTGGTGCGCTGTCAATTCGACCACACACATGCTCCATACACACACACACACACACACATGCTCCATACACACACACACACACACACACACACACACGCTCCATACACACACATTACATTACATTTATTTGGCAGACGCTTTTATCCAAAGCAACGTACAAAAAGTGCATTTCATGGTCATAGACAACTGCTAAACACTGGTTCAGTAAGGTACAATACTTATTTTGTACAGCTATTTCTAGCCAAGAACACAGTTTAGTTCACACAGTGAACGCTATTCAGACCTAACCTCTGCAAAGCCAACTAGGCAGAAGAATAAGCTAACAGTATTAGGACAAATACAAATTACCAAAAAGTGCTGGGATGGGGCAACATGTAACAAGTGCGGGGGGGGGATTTAGAGTGAAATATACAGCGTGGTGGTGGTTAGTCTAGGTATAGTCTGAAGAGATGAGTCTTCAGGCCACGGCGGAAGATGGGCAGTGAGGGGGAGGTTCGGAGAGGGACGGGGAGTTCATTCCACCACTGGGGAGCTAGGGTGGAGAAGCTCTGTGATCCCTTTGGGCGGGTGGGAGGGGTTACAAGGCGCCCTGCTGCCGCAGAGCGGAGTGATCGAGCAGGCACATAGAATCGAGCCATGTCCTGCAAGTAGATGGGGGCTGTCCTGTTGGCTGCAGTGTAGGCAAGGGTCAGGGCTTTGAACCGGATCCTGGCAGCGACCGGTAGCCAGTGGAGTGATCGCAGCAGAGGAGTGACGTGGGAGAATTTGGGAAGGTTGTAGATGAGTGGGGCAGCGGCATTCTGAATCATCTGTAGTGGCTGTATGGCACAAGCTGGCAGGCTTGCAAGGAGAACGCACACACACACACATACTCCACACACACACACACACACACTCACACACACACGCGCGCTCCATACACACACACACATGCTCCATACACACACACACACGCTCCATACACACACACACACATGCTCCATACACACACACACACACATGCTCCATACACACACACACACATGCTCCATACACAGACACACACACACACTCCATACACAGACACACACACACACACACTCACCACACACACACACACACTCACCACACACATGCTCCATACACACACACACACACACACATGCTCCATACACACACACACCTGCTCCATACACACACACACACACACACACGCTCCACACACACACACACACACACACATGCTCCATACACACACACACACACACACTCACACACACACACGCTCCATACACACACACACACACACACACACACACATGCTCCATACACAGACACACACACACACACTCACCACACACACACACACACACACACTCACCACACACCTGCTCCATACACACACACACACACACTCTAAGGTGAATAGGGGTGATCTTAACACAGCACACGGTGAAGGGGGATACCACCACCACTGACGGGGGGCCTAGCCTGTCCCACCCTGGGTCCTCAGCACGGACAACAAAAGAAAAAAACAAAATTAATTAATTGGGCAGATGCAATATGGCGAAACACAGAAGTAATCCACAACCAAACTCAGCGAACAAAAACATATAAAGACAGAGCCAGCAAGGTGGTTAAGCTGGTGGTTGAACAGCTAGCTCACCAAAGCAAGGCCCAAAAGAACAAAAGGAACAAATATAAACAAACCAAAACACGGTGATAATAGACATGATCAAGCTAGTGGTTAGGCAGCTTGCTTATCACGGTGTCAAAGCAAATCAAAAACCAAAAAAAAAACAGTAAATAAATACAGCAAGTTAATAAGCAAAGCAAATAATCAAATCAAAGCCATAAGCCAAGCAAAGCAGTTAGCATCCCAGCAAAGCAACAGCGTCGTCAGCTGATAATATGCCCACTCCGAGTGTCCAGGGGCAGAAGATGCAGATAGCTGCAATAAGCAGTTAGCTCGCCCACAGCTCAAGATTGTTACCCGGCGAGAATGCGGGAGCTTCTTCTTCTTTGGTGTTTTATGGCAGTTGGCATCCTTTGTAGTTGCATTACCACCTCCTTCTGGATTTAATCATGTATTGCTGTCTGGTTCTCTTATATCCTTTTACTTGTACCAGTTGTCCTCAAAAAACTAAATATCTCCTTCTTTCCCTCCACCGTGTCCCCACATTCAAGCAGATCTGTAATCCTTGCCTCCACTCCTAGTCTCCGTAACCCTGTAAACATTAACTACCCTTCTTTCTTGATCATAATTCCTGCATACAACCAGGACATGCTCCACTGTTTCTGACTCCTGGTACTGATCACAATAGCCAGTTGGATGTTTTCCTATAATAAAGAGTGTGCTATTCAAGTTGCTGTGACCAATTCTTAATCTACTCATGATTCCTTGCTCTCTTCTATCGGTTCCACTGTTTCTTACCGTTCCTACTTTATTTTGTATTTTATATAAATGTCTTCCTTTTGTTGCACTCTCCCAATGTTGTAGCCATTGTTTGATTACTCCCCTCCAAACTATGCTTTTCCCCTCTGATTTAGAAAGTTTAACATTAAGGTCTACATACTCTCTCCTGGCTGCCTCCTTTGCCAATGTATCTGCTTTCTCATTTCCCTGGATTCCTGAGTGTGCTGGTACCCACATGAACTAGCCTATATGTTTTTCCCTTGATTAGTTATCCTTGAATTATTAAATAACAGTTCATATAATATATCTTGGTGATTATTTCCTGATCCTGTTTTAATGCTTGACAATGCTGATACAGAGTCACTACAGATGAGCAGATGAGTATATTATTTGCCATTCACTTCTTCCACCCACTCTAATGCTAACAGAACTGCAATTAGCTCAACAGCATATACGCTCAAATAATCTGATGTTCTCTTACTGATTCCAGTCTGGTGACTGGGAATCACCACTGCAGCCCCTGTTACCTCTGTTATTGGATCCTTTGACCCATCTGTAAAAACCCGTAAATAATCACTGTAATTCCTGTCCCTATGCATGCAATATTCCTGAACTAAATCTGCTGTTTTATTTCTCTGCTTAATATTCAATAGTTCCATGTCCACACAAGCATTTTGCAACATCCAGACTGGTCTCACAGGCCACAACACAGTTGGACAAAATTCAATTTCATGAACTTGCATTTGTTCTGCAACGTCCTTGCCTACCCATCCAAAGCTTATTTTTTGTGCTTTTTCCCTCTCCCAACTACCCTCCAATACCCACTTAGTTGGATGACTTTCTGTGTGTCCCCTTAAGGCCAATTCATGGTCCAGACGTAGCATACACAGACCGGGCTCCGCTGGGGTCCTCGCGGTCAAAATGACGAAATAGCGGACCTCAGCGTACGTCCGCCTGGGCAGGTCCGTGCGCCGTGTGAATTTTTGTGACCGCGCGTACCTAGCGTACGTGTACCGGTGTCACAGAAATCATGGCTCGGTATGAAACTGTTTCACATTGACATGCATTTCATGTGGCACCGGAAACACGCGGTGATGTCTCTGTGCGGAATACACAAAACAGACATGGAGTCGACATTTGAAGAGAGACTGGCTGAAGAGGTGAGAAGGTACAGGCACCTATACGATTCGTCCCAATGGGATTATAAAGATTTTCAGAAGCACAACAATTCATGGAGAGAAATAAGCACAACGCTGGGCAAGGACGAGGCCATGTTGTTTACAGTCTGTAACTTCCGTCAGAAAAGGAAAACGACGCGCAAAGATTGTGGGAAATGTAGGGCTTTGGTATGCGGTGGTACGACTGGACTATGAAAGGGCGAATGACTGCGGACTGTCCGTCCGCACAGCGTATGCGCCCTGTACTTATAGACTATGTAAAAGCCTTTAGATTTATCCAGTAATTGGCCATCAGATGTTTTCTATGAATCCACAGTGGCATTTCTCTTGCCTCAACTTGCAGAGCACACACTGGCGCCGTTTTGACTGACCCTAAGCAAATCCTCAGAGCACGAGCCTGCACAACATCCAAGTCTGACAGCACAGTCTTGGCTGCTGAGCCATACACCACACTACCATAATCTATTCTTGCCCAGATTAGCGCTACATATATATACTTCAATGACGCTATATCAGCTCCCCATTCCAGCCCAGCAAGACATCTCATAACATTAATGACTTTCTTACTTTTTTCCACTATGCTTCTTATATGCTCTTTCCATGTTAGACTGGGGTCAAAATTCCCCCCCCCCCCCCCCCCCCCCCCCCCCCCCCCCCCCCCCCCCCCCCCCCCCCCCCCCCCCCCCCCCCCCCCGGGGCGTGTCGATGTGTCCCTGAGCAAGACACCTAACCCCTAATTGCTCCCAGTGAGCTCATTGGGACCTTAAATGGCAGCCTTTCACCGTTGGTGTGTTAGTGTGTGTGTGAATGGGTGAATGAGAGGCAACAATTGTAAAGCGCTTTGGATAAAAGCGCTATATAAATGCAGTCCATTTACCATTTACCAATTTATGGTGGAACCAAAGCTCCAGCCAAACAGGCGAACTCGAGGAGAGACGGTAAGAGCGGAAGTGAGGTACGGTAGAGGGAATTGCATGCACACTGGAGACGCTTACCCAGGTAGTATTTTCTGCTCTGTTTATATAACCTAGTGGCCATCTAATTAGGTGCCAATCACCCAACCAGAATGGTAGCTGCTAGGCGGGGAATATAGGCAGATATGGCATAGCGGGGAGGTAGGGAGAACCCACCCTGCTACAATCTCCTTTCCTTTTCTGCTCCACTTGTCGTGCAAAACTGTCACCAGACCACAACATTAGCTAGATAGCTAGCTGACTGCATAGAGTGACTGCAACTATAGGCGATTTTAGACAAATCAGTCAGGGGTGGCCAAGTCTGAAGTCAGATCATCACAACGAAAAATATCAGCATAACAGCGCAGTAAAGGGTCTGAGGCTGTCCTGTAGGAGGCTCCATACAACATTGTAAATCACATCTTGACAGCCCCATGTCAGCCAAACAGTATGACAATATGAAAACGGCATAGTTAAGAATGTACTTTAATAATCAGGATGAACACGCTGGCATAGCTTCGAGTGGTCACCCATGACATTGCGCACACAACATCGCTGTAGACCGCACAATAAGAGCAATATCACGGGCACCAGTGCACGTCACTGTCAGCGTAGCTACTATGTCAACCATGTACAATATTATCGCAGGTCTAAAATATGACTAGTCAGAAACAACTCAAAGCCAAGGAATAACAAAACATCCAAGCAGGCAAAATAATAAATCAACCGTAGCCCTACATTTAGATGGTAAACTGGAGCTTCCTTCTTGGTTGCTGCATACTTTTGAATTACTTTTGATGTTGATTGTATATGGGCCTGGCCCTTTTCAATCTGAAGGATTGCCAGAGACGCGTGTCTGTCATTGTAGTCTGAATCACTGCAGCTAACGTTGGCTGTGCTGCTATCCTCTGTGCTTGAAGTAGCATGAACCTGGGGGCGGGGGTGCTCCCTGCTCAGCACCCCCACTTCCCGCGGCTTTGCGTTCTTTTATAGAATTACCGGTTCCGTTTTGAAAAGTATTGTTTTATAGAAAGGGTATCGTCAAAATGTGAAGGACACCCATCCCTAATCATAAAAAGATACTTTGTGGAGTTTACATGTGAAATGATAGAGAATGCATTTCAGAAATATAATGCAGTGAAAGTTCCAGACAAAGATTATACAGCTGTAAAAGCAATAGTTTATTTATTTTTTTCTTATTATTAGTTAGCAAACAAGCTAGCTTCAACACAAACAAAATATGGCGACCGCAAAGTTTTTAAAAATGTTTGCAATTCCTTGTATGTCCATTTTGCGTGTATATCCGAGTATCCTGCAAACAATTGGGTACTTTCAAGATTCAAAGGTGTTATTGGCTGATGTAGATAAATGTCCAGTGGGGAGAATTATTGATTGTGGTACTGGAGCGTTTGTGATGATGTAATCAGGAAATAAATTCAAGAAAGAAGGAGAAGAAAATACAAAATCAAACTATTGTGGGGCTTTATTGTGTGGACGTGTGAAGTTGTTTGTGTATTAAGTCTGTTTACATGAGGTCAGAAGAGTGTGAGAGTCTGTGGTCATTGTGGTTATTTGTGTACGTTGGAAACCCTGAAAACTTCGAAACTCTAGGTTCTGTATAGGTATGGGGCATGCCACACCAACCATCCCGATTTTTAGGAGTTTTAATGAAATTTCGCCAATGCACCAGTGGCCTGAATTACGCAAATACGGAGGAGAGGAAAATAAACTAATTTGTGTACGGATCTGTCCACTCTAACGTGGGAGATTTCCTGCAGATGTCAGAATGGAGATGTGGGCGGTGTCTCATCCAGCAGGTGCAGAGTTACGCGTTTAGTAGCCTACTCTGGCGTATTTTCTAGTAGGCTACAATAGTCTCCTGAAGATTTCTACGTAATTTTATAACGTTTTGTCGTTGTTGCAGAGCAGGACAAGGGAAGTAGCCTAATAAGGAAACCATTCAACGGCAGTAAATTGATTTTACATCGAAGGATTTGAACGGTACTGTGAAATTGCTTTATAAAGTCCCACTTTTTTTAAAATCTTAAATCGCTCTGGATCAGAGCGGATAAATACGGCAGATTTACGGAGTTAATAGCCTCGACAAGAACCAGAATATAAATCGAAAACATATATAGAAATATTCATTCTAATAACGCGATTTCTTTTTGGAAGAAACCCGGCCAAAGTAGGCTAATACAGGCTAGTACACGGGTGCTCAATATTCCTATTATTGTATAATTGCATTGCAACTGTAACTGTGTTTCAAATCAGGACACGATGGAACGTTTAAAGTTAGTGCTGCAATACTTCCAGTCAAACTCCGAGTCCATTTCCAACGGAATTTGCGTCATACTCGCCTTAATTAGCGTGAAGTTGTACACTAGCTTCGACTTCAACTGCCCTTGCATTCCGCAATATAACAAAATGTATGCCCTGGGTGTAATGTTTGTACCGCCGATAATATTGTTTTTATTGGGGATTTTAATAAATCGGCACACGGGAGTAATGCTGGACGAATGGCTGAGACCAGTCGGGAAGAGGGGGAAAAATCCAGCTGTTGTCAAGTAAGTAATTCTCTCTCTCTCTCTCTCTCTCTCTATATATATATATATATATATATATATGTGTGTGTGTGTGTGTGTGTGTGTGTGTGTGTGTGTGTGTGTGTATATACATATATATATAATTTTATTATTATCAGTATTATTTACTATTAACATGGGGTTAATCACATGGAAACATCAATAACTAAAGAAAATAACTTTGGTAGCTGTTTGTTTTAGGGGAAAATGTACCATTTCACTTCAGTGATGAGTAAGTATGTTTTGGCCAGCATGGATTAAGTCAGTCTAGTGCAGTGCAGATTATGTTATCTAGTGGGAAACTCAGACACACCTCGCATGCAAAGTGACAATAGGTGGATGACCCTTTCACCTGGCAGTGTATGCCGGAACTGGCGTTTCATAGCAACAACCGTCCGACCACCTGCTGTGGTGAAACCTGTGCATCTTGACTGAAAAATTAGTTGGCAAACAAACATATAAAAGGAGCTTTGAATCGCAGCTGTTCTTTCTTGTCGTTCTATGTGTTCGAATGACCGCTGTTATCTTTTCAACGTCAGTACACTTCACAAGAATGAAAAGTTACAGCTAGGCTATTTGATGGATGATTGTGGGCTGGGGCACTATTGTCATTGCAGTACATTTGACTGTCTTCATCCGAAAACCTGTCCAGCTATGGTTAGGGGTGTACAGTAAACGGTGTGTGTGTGTGTTTTTAATCCAAGTATGCGACGCTCTTTAGTGTGAATGTCGGATGTTAAGCTCTGCATTCAAAATGGCGGGATGACGCTCTGCATGGCTCTGGCAGGTACCTGTTTTCAGCCATGATGCAGAGGGCCATGCTGGCTCCCATGGTCTGGATCCTGGTCACTCTCCTGGACGGGAAGTGCTTCATCTGCGCCTTCAGCATGAGCGTGGACCCCAAGTACTTTACGGGCATACCCAACAACACCGGCATGGACTTGGTCAAAATACTGGCCAAGGTGCCGTGCAAGGAGGACATCATCTTCAGAAACAACACCTTCCGCAAGGCCGTGTCCCGCTACGTGCGCTGCTACTCGCAGGTGAGGCTGGCCCCTCTCAGGACCTGCTTTTATGTTTCTGACATAGCGCCGCGCGTCTCCAAACTACTGATGGAATGGCCAGGGTTCACGAACCCGATGGGCGCAGTTAAAATGAACTTTTCTGGACAGATCAGTAATATAGACTCTCCACAGAAAAATCTGATCGGTTCGAACAAGTGAGTCGCTGATGGCACCTTACTGTATGACTAGTACAAGCTGTTTTTTGATGGATCTTTAAATGTGGCGTTATGTTTTTGGTCGAATGTAAGAGGGTCAGTAATGATTACACAGTGGGTATATGTGACAGATTCATAATGAAGTCTGCTGTGCTGTACCCCCTTCTGCAGGCCATCGGCTGGTCTATCCTCCTCTTCCTCATTCTCCTGGGGGCCCTGGGGCGATTCATCAAGCCCTGCTTCAACCAAGCCAACTTCCTGCAGACGCGCTACTGGAGCAACTACCTGGACATCGAGCAGAAGCTGTTCGACGAGACCTGCGTCCTGCACGCCCGCGTCTTCGCCCGCAAGTGCGTGGTGCAGTTCTTCGAGGGCATGCGGGAGGACGTGTGGCTCCGCCTGCCCCGCCCGCCCGTCAGGACCAAGGAGGAAGAGGAGGAGGAGGAGGAGGAGCACGAGCGCCTGCACGGCATCACCAGGCACGACCAGGTGGACCACATCCTGAACACCTGGTACGGCTGCAAGCCGGAGCTGGACGTGACCAAGATCGCGTACCGGCCCAAAGTCTACATCACGTGGGAGGACAGAGAAGGAAGGGCCGTGTACTCCGACGTGTAGGGGCCCCTCAGGAGAACACACTCAACTGGCTGCCTTAATCCCACAGACATGCTGTATAGCCATGCATGTAATTTCATTAATACTAGAAGCCTTGTTTTCTTAAACCTAATTCTCATAATTCTCTTAATATTTAATTGAGACTTCACTCCTGTTTTCTGCTAAAGAAAAAGAGAGAAATATGAAATGCTTGTCTATAGTCAAAAGGTTTGAAAATGACATCATTAACATTGTATGTGTGTGTGTGCGCTCAAATATACTTAATTGATCTGTGCATAGAGTGATATAGAAACTCTGAGACTAATACTCGGGACATGTTACTCTCTGTATTGCCCTGTGTTCACCTGTGAGCATTTGATTTTGACCAGAGATCATTTGAATGCGCTGGGATGTTGTTTAAACTTATTTTGCATGTCTTACTTCGCCTTCCTCATCTCTGTGGGCAAGGCAGGTTACAGAGATGTCGTTTTCTCTTGATTCATTGCATTTATAGTAAAATATATGCCTTTTATAACAGCGTGTTTTCACTAACTTAACCGTCCACTAAGCATTTATAAATCCGTGTTTCCATGCGCACTCATAAAAAGAATGCAGTTAAAGGGGTTAAAGCGTTACAGGGTTTGGGCAGAACACCTTGTTCACATATTTGATCTAAAAGGCCGATAGTCCTTTTTTGAAGTGCATCAGTATATTCACTTCGGGCACGGATTGCTGACTTTCAGGCACGTTCTATCTTTATGTGTTCAAACAGGGGTGTGACACACAAGACAGGCAAGAATGCACCCTGATAGAAGACCATTCTTTTCCAATCAGCGTTCAATATTCAGCTTCCTGTTAATGTCCTTTGTAAAAACAGCTTTAAAAAACTCGACGGACATGAATCTTCACATTCTTACACTTTGCCATGACTCAGGAGTGATAGCTCCGTAAGGTCTGGGAAAGAAGCCGAGCGCAACCGCGTGGACTGGTTCCCGGTTTTTTTGGGCGGTTTTGACATGATGTGTCCTGTGTCTCGTCTTTACCCTCTTCGTGGCAAGTACTTACAGTGACATATGTTCTTAATAATAATAATTATTATTATTATTATGATTATTATTATACAGGTTAAATGTGTTGTCTGTCACGGGTGTAATTTTCTTACGTAACGTGTTACTTTGTAGGCACAAGTTCTAATATTTTAAAAAGTGATTTACTGATTTGCTGCCGCAGTTTTGATGCTAAAATTATAGAGGTCATAAACCTCCTGGCGTAAAGATTGCTATTGTAAAGCAACGATATCGTCCTACAAAAGTGATTGCAAACTAATAATTATAATCTAGTACAAAAATCTCACAGTCGGATAAAATTGACCATTTGTTATATTACAGATCACCTTTTAAAAAAATAATTAATCTAACAATGCGTGGACAGACCACGGCGTATTCCATGTTCATTGATATAACACAATTAGCCTACCCGTCATCCCTTCTCAACCGCCAATATCCATAATACTCTTGATAAATAGACGAGACCGCAACAGGTGTTTTCCAAAGGCGGGGCGTCGCGGACTCGGTTCCCCTCCATCGGTATCCATAAAAAACGGGGGGAGGGGATGATGACTTTGTGTCCATTATGAACTAAAGACTATGAACTACAGCTTAAACAGGAGTTTTCCCATGCACGCGTGACTGAATTTTTTTTGTTACCGATTAGTTATCTACACTCAGGAGGACAGGTGTGAGTAATTCATATTTCTTTTTGGAAAAAACTCATTTTATATATTTTGGAACAATATATCATATTTGGTTATTTCTAAATATCATTTAGAAATATGACGTGTAAATGCACATTATTTGGTTGATATTAGCAGCTAGGTAACTTTCATTTTGAGGGATAGGCTACTTGTTTCTTATCTCCTAAATTTAGTTTTATCTCCACACAGGCGCCGCACATCGCTCGCAGTTATCCTTTTAACGGGACAGTTTTCTTTATTAACATAAAACGCACAAGGTTTCCAAAATGGATAAATTCCGCATGATGTTCCAGTTTTTGCAATCCAATCAGGAATCTTTCATGAACGGCATTTGTGGAATTATGGCGCTAGCCAGCGCGCAACTGTACTCCTCTTTTGAGTTTAACTGTCCCTGTTTACCGGAGTATAATTTCGCATACGGAATAGGGATGTTAATAATTCCACCGGTTTGGTTCTTCTTATTGGGATTTGTGTTGAATAATAACGTGTCCATGCTGGCGGAGGAATGGAAGAGACCGACGGGGAAGCGGCGAAAAGACCCGACCGTGCTGCGGTACATGTTTTGCTCTATTGCACAGCGTTCCTTCATTGCACCAGCTGTGTGGATCGCAGTGACGCTAATGGACGGGAAGAGTATCCTCTGTGCTTTTAGCGTCGATATAGACTTAAATCAGTTCACAAACGGAAGCCATCACAACCTTTCGGACGACGAGCTGGTCAGATTATTGGCCAAAATTCCCTGCAAGGATGTTTTTGACGGCCACGAAGTTTTTTCGAGAGAAGCGGTTACCAGATATCTACGCTGTATATCCCAGGTAAAGAAGTCCGAATTGCACAGCAGTTTAAACATGCTTAAGAGGATAAGAATAAGTACAAGTTAGTTAGGCCTGTTTCCTTTTGATCTGTTCCGACCCCTCATTGCTTTGATTTACGGTAACTGTTCAGCAACTGAAATCTCGGAGCTCTTTGTCTCCAATCTGAGAAATTATACTGTAATAGCCACACACACCTCCAACTTCATCTTGTTGAGTTTTCCAGTAAACTTAACATATAAAATTACTTTTTAATGGTTGCTTTAGTACAGCTTCTCTCATGTACAGGACAGGATATTTTAAACTGCTGCAGGGGTGCAAAGCCAGGGGTAGTCCAGTTCAGGGTTTTGTACCAACTTCTGCTCTCAGTTATTTAATTTGCGCAGTCATATCTTGAGCTGACAATTCTGTTCAATTCAATTTTATTTGTATAACACTGTTTTTTACAGAGAACTGTCACAATGACACTTTACAGAGTAGCAAGGCAAGAGCCAGAGAAAAAAGAGCAAACAGAGCAAACACCAGGCCTGAACCCCCAAAAAGCAAGTACATGAGGTATAAACTCCCAGTGGGGAGAAAACCCTCAAACGGCGGTGAGAAAAAACTCCCCGATGGGAAGAAATCTTGAGAGGAACCTGACTATACAGGGGGAGCCCATCCTCCACTGGCCTGCCTGTTGTAAAGTATCAGTCAGCAAATAAAATGGGTACCATTTTATTTACCATCTGCATAAGTACCAACTACAACTGCAGACTGCCAGTGTATCCTAGAGATGTTACTGTGCTCATGTACCGGAGTGGACCAGCATAGTTTATGGGTCCATCAGGAAACTGAAACTAAGGGAGGTTTAATTGGTTGGAATAAAAACGAGGATGCGGACCAGCCCTGCTGGACTGGAGCTGTGCACTAGTGTTCTGTCCCAGGTCAGAAATGAGCAGGATAGACAGCCATGCGAGCTGCAGCCTGTGAATGTAATGGAATGGACTCTTGCAGGCTTTCGGCTGGCTCTTTCTGCTGCTGATGACCTCGCTGGCCTTCATGGTGAGGGCCGTCCGACCCTGCTTCTCTCAAGCGGCTTTCCTGAAGACCAAGTACTGGTCGCACTACATCGACATCGAGCGCAAGATGTTCGACGAGACCTGCACGGAGCACGCCAAGAGCTTCGCCAAGATCTGCATCCAGCAGTACTTCGAGAGCATGAGCGGGGAGATCCACAGCTTCCACAGCCACCGGTCCGGCAAGAAGAAGGAGGACGGCTGCAAGGAGGAGGAGGACGAGAAGGGCGAGGAAGAGAAGCTGCTGGGCATCCGGGCGCAGGAGGACATGAACAAAGTCCTGTGGAACTGGCACACCTGCAAGCCGTCCCTCAGCCTGCGGGACGAGACGCTGCCCCACGGGGGCGCCGACGAGACGGCACCCAACGGGCTGCCGAACGGCTGCCACTCGCCCGTCCCGCCGAAGAGAGAGTGGGCGGCCTACTACAGTAAGGTCTGAACTTCTCCGGCTCAAAGGACGTAGTCAGCTTTGGGACGAGAGCATAAATCTCTGTCTGTTGGGCAGGCGGGACACTTTCATTTTTGTCTATGTGCAAAAAAACGAAGCTTGAGTTGTTGGCTTCAAATGCTGAGAGGGTCACATCAAAACGTAGATTTGCTGTTAACCTCATAGAAATACTGAGCCATATAGTCTCTAGTGAGTCTGACGTAGGTGGTCAGAGGTTTTGGTGGCATTTATAGAACTAAGAGACCTCTTTACCTCATATTGTGTTGCGTTGCCCTACATTTGTAGAACACCAGCTTGGTTCCTAGTGCTGAAGATAAGAGAAGCATGTCCATGGGGATGAAGGTTCTGAGCAACGTTCTGCAATACTAATGAAGCTGCTTGCATGGCGCTTGTGTTAGTGGGTAAAGTGCTGTGTGAAAGGGGCGTGTTGCCGGTCAGCAGGGCTGTGGTCCCTTTGCCAGGCTGTGGTGGTATCTTCAGTCTAACTTTGTTGTCAAAGTGCGTAATTATTCAAGCCTGAGCACGGTTTGCTTGAATCTGCCACATCTGAATCCTGGAAATGTGATGTACTGTGGGAATGCAAAACACGCAGTTTCATTCGCTGGTTTTCGATTTTGCTATCCATGCTTCTTGAACTTTTGGAAATGTACCTGTAAGTGTGCCTTAGTTCTCGCCTAACAACAACAGGTTGAATTAAAAAATGAGATTAAAGTAACCAAACTTACAGTAATCAAATCACTTGGTCAATATAGTTTGAAATAATGAGCATTTTCATCCTCAACATTTCAGTTTTGTGTATTACACAAACTATTGCCTAATGAGGTAGAATTCCCAACACAAGATCGTTTGTGTTTGAAAGCTGGAGACTAACCGTTCTCTTGTAACTGCTGAGGTTTTCCTTTCTCATGAGGCCCAGATCAGAGGATTACTGGTGAAAAAGGCTGAGGATTTGTTGATCTTGTCCATGGTTGCTCCACTATGAGAAGGTAAACACATGCTAACACCCCTGACTAAAGGGACGTGTCTTTTGTTGGAGATGTGAGTCCTAGCCCATCATGCTTTTCATAAGGACTGTGTGAGTGCTGTTCTTTCTTATGCCATACCTTTACACTAACACCTGCCATACTGTTCACCTGTCTCACCTCCCACTGGCATACTGTCCACCTGTCTCACCTGCTACTGCTATACTGTTCACCTGTCTCACCTGCTACTGCCATACTGTCCACCTGTCTCAGCTGTTTACCTCTCTCACCTGCGACTGCCACATTGTTCACCTGTCTCACTTTCCATTGCCATACTGTTCACCTGTCTCACCTGTTTACCTCTCTCTTCTGCTACTGCCACACTGTTCACCTGTCCCACTTCCCATTGCCATACTGTTCATTTGTCTCACCTCCCATTGCCATACTGTTCACCTGTTTCACCTCCCACTGCCATACTGTTCACCTGTTTCACCTGCTACTGCCATACTGTTCACCTGTCTCACCTGCTACTGCCATACTGTTCACCTGTTTCACCTGCTACTGCCATACTGTTCACCTGTCTCACCTGCTACTGCCATACTGTTCACCTGTTTCACCTGCTACTGCAATACTGTTCACCTGTCTCACCTGCTACTGCCATACTGTTCACCTGTCTCACCTGCTACTGCCATACTGTTCACCTGTTTCACCTGCTACTGCCATACTGTTCACCTGTCTCACCTGCTACTGCCATACTGTTCACCTGTCTCACCTGCTACTGCAAAACTGTTCACCTGTCTCACCTGCTACTGCCATACTGTTCGCCTGTCTCACCTGCTACTGCAATACTGTTCACCTGTTTCACCTGTTCACCTGTCTCACCTCCCACCGCCAGGTTGCTTGTGTGACGACGCTGTTGTTGACCCAGTGAAGCTGTTTTCATGTTAACCCAGTGAAGCTGTTTTCATGTTAACCCAGTGAAGCTGTTTCATGTTAACCCATTGAAGCTGTTTCATGTTAACCCAGTGAGTCTGTTTTCATGTTAAAGATGCTGTCCACTACAAACGGACATCAATAAAGCTTTCAGTCACCTTCTGTTTCTGGGTGTGTCCCTGAGCATTGTGTGTCTGCATGCGGCTTTCATCCAGTCCTTTGTGAAGGTCAGGTTGTGCGTTTAGCCCACGCCTAACCAAAGAAAGAGCTCTAAAGAATGCAGAATGACTACACAGCGCTCCTGCCATGCGTGGGATGAGCAGCATTCAGGCAGTGAGAAGCCACAGCCTCCGAGAGCATTTGAATTCTCCATGGAAATGAGGTCACTTCCTGGGTGACACTCTCATGCTCAAAACATATCTGGCTCGCATGATGAGAAATAGCTCTCTAAATTACCTCAGTCCATGATTAATTTCTTTAAGCTGTATTTCTTTTAAACTTTAAAGTGTGGGGTACACTGCAACAGTGCTTTAACAGGATGAATCCGTACACTGCAGCAGTGCTTTAACAGGATGAATCCGTACACTGCAGCAGTGCTTTAACAGGATGAATCCGTACACTGCAGCAGTGCTTTAACAGGATGAATCCGTACACTGCAGCAGTGCTTTAACAGGATGAATCACACAGAGTCCCTTAAAGTTCATTGAAGTCGGATTATTTATTTGGATCTGAAGGACCTGGCTTGTAACTCCTCGCTCATTCAGTCATTCACTCACACGCTCACTCACACGCTCACTCGCTCACTCACACGCTCACTCACACGCTCACTCACACGTTCACTCGCTCACTCACTCGCTCACGTTTAGCAGGCTGAAGATTCTCCACAAGGGGGAGCTAGTGCTATATAACAGTGGCTGCATCATGGCTCTGCGTTTCCTTGTTTCCATAACGTTTACCGCCTAAAGAAAACAATCTATTTTGGTCTTATTATTCATCAAATTATACACAAACCTGCTATACAAGGCCATTAAAACCATTGTTGTAATTGAAGGGTAAAGGCAAATTTGAAAGGGGGAGCTCATCAGTGCAAGACTACTATAAATATAATCATCTTTGCCACTTCCAAATTCAAACATTTCCTACGACATTCCCAATAATTGCAGCCCCTTCATGTTTTGCACATATGGATTTATGGAATTAAAAATATAGATAAATATATACTAAATTTGGAACTCAAAACTATTGTAAGTTGCATGAATGAAGAAAGAGGTAACCTCTACTGTTAAAGATTTCTCATGTCTCTTGTCATATTGAATATATTACACACTCAAACAGAGGCAGGACAGTGGTGCAGTGAGCAGCTCTGTCGTCTCACAGGAAGAAGGTCTCTGGTTCCCGGCCGGGGGCCTCCCAGTGTGGAGTTAGCGTGTTCTCCCCGTGTGTGTGTGGAGTTAGCGTGTTCTCCCCGTGTCTGTGTGGAGTTAGCGTGTTCTCCCCGTGTCTCTGTGGAGTTAGCGTGTTCTCCCCGTGTCTGTGTGGAGTTAGCATGTTCTCCCCGTGTCTGTGTGGAGTCAGTGTGTTCTCCCCGTGTCTGTGTGGAGTCAGTGTGTTCTCCCCGTGTCTGTGTGGAGTTAGTGTGTTCTCCCCATGTCTGTGTGGAGTTAGCGTGTTCTCCCAGTGTCTCTGTGGAGTTAGCGTGTTCTCCCCGTGTCTGTGTGGAGTTAGCGTGTTCTCCCTGTGTCTGAGTGGAGTTAGCGTGTTCTCCCCGTGTCTGTGTGGAGTTAGTGTGTTCTCCCAGTGTCTCTGTGGAGTTAGCGTGTTCTCCCCGTGTCTGTGTGGAGTTAGCGTGTTCTCCCCGTGTCTGTGTGGAGTTAGCGTGTTCTCCCCGTGTCTGTGTGGAGTTAGCGTGTTCTCCCAGTGTCTCTGTGGAGTTAGCGTGTTCTCCCCGTGTCTGTGTGGAGTTAGCGTGTTCTCCCCGTGTCTGTGTGGAGTTAGCTCTGGGTACTTTGGTTCCTCCCACTGTCCAAAGAGAGTCTAAACTGCCCCTAGGTATGAGTGTGCGAGTGAATAGTGTGTACGCCCTGTGATGGACTGGCAGGGTGTATTTCTACCACTTGCCCAATGCATGCTGGGATAGGCTCCAGCACCTCCTGTGACCTTTACCAGGAATAAGTGGGTTAGATGATGGATGTGCTCAAAGAATCCCTCATGACACCAAGAGTAAACTTTATCTGTGTGCATATGCATGTCTCTCTATGGACCTCACTATCAGCACTGTGTGTGTGTGTGTGCGTGTGTGTGTGTGCGTGCGTGCATGAGTGTGTGTGTGTGCGTGCATGTGTGTGTCTGTGTGTGTGCGTGTGAGTGTGTGTGCATGAGTGTGTGTCTGTGCGTGCATGTGTGTGTCTGTGTGTGAGAGTGTATGTTTTGTAATAGAATGATTTGAAAGGTTTAACAAAAGACTTTTACAAAGACAATAAATCATCCTCTTGCATGAGCTTCACAATTAAATTGTATTAAACTGGATACTGAATAAAGTACTTAAATTATTTTATAAAAAAGGGCCAAATATTTGTGAATGGTAAATTCAAGTATACATCCATTAAAGCAATTTTTTTTTTAAAGTATAATTTCAGGTTAAGTGTATGTTTTTGATTGGCCCAGACAGTTTTCATGCGCAATGAAGGATATAGTTACAGTTTCTGACGACCAACCATCTTGACAATGAGTGGCATAGGGGCATTTGGGGTTAAAAGAAAAAAAATATGCTTCTTGTAACTCCAAAGCAGCTTGTATACTATCTTTACGTACTCTGTACATTATAACAGATTCAATTTATAGTATGTACTCAGAATTACACATATGGATAAGCTTCCATAATAACACCCTGATCTAGGTTCACATTCAAAACATGAATTTCCCTGTAAACACCAAAAGTTTTGGAAAATGTATCACTATACACACATACACGCAAACATATATTATAAAGAAGAAAATATAATAAAATTAATAAATGCATTTTATTTATTTTCATTGTATATTTTATAGAGATTTAAAAGGTAACACATTTATTCAAAACACATTTATTTAGTTAAATGTGCTTTTTAAATATAGAATTGAGTGCCTGCAGATTTATCATATTTAGATGTATTTGATAGTTACTTCCTGCTTAGCATAGGCTGAGGTACGGGAAATCACTGCTGAGATGTTTTGTTGTTTCTTTCTCGGTTGTGCGTAACAGCATCTTGATGAACCGATCACTTTGATGAGCGATTTCACGGTCAGATAAAATGCTGAAGATGAGCGCCTGGAAGGGGAGTCGCGGGATGGTGAAAGGATCCTTTTCCGCTGCCAGGCTGAAGCAGGGCTGGAACTGGGCGTTCCTGCAATGTTGTAACACGACCTCTCCCACATGGCAACCGTTAAAAAAGCCCTTTCTTCCCCTGCTGCAGGAAGCAACGCGGCAGCTCCTGATGAATCACTGCCCGCCCAGCGACGTCTGGCAGAGAGCGATGTTGTTCAGCTGCCAGACACGGGAACTTCCCTCCAACGCGGGCACGCAGTTTTAAAATTTAAAAAATCTGATTATTTATGTAGATAGATTCTTCTTTAAAGCTGCGGTAAAAGTGGGACAGATGAGTGGCACTGGAACTCCAGGAAGTAAGTTTGCATGACTAATTTTCCCCAGACTTTCTGGGATCAAATAGCACAAAACTCCCTGAGACTGGGGCACCCAACTTAGAACACGCCTTAGCAGGCTTACTTCTTTTATTATATGTTACATGAACAGAAAAGACCTATGTGTTACTGCGCAAAGAAAGAACAAAGCACAGCGGCTAATGGAAAAAGATTAGGCATGTTCTCAGCAGCATTCTGAAGGATTCAGAGAGGCAGGCTTCGAGACAAGGTCTCATGGTACCCAGTGAATACTTTCTCTTGAAACTTGATCCACGCCAATGCACAGCTGAAAAAAAAAAACAAACTAGTAGACGCATGCGTTAGCATCGAAGAGCTGCCATGTTAAGCTTACCTTCTCTGCCTTGTTGAGTCTGATCTTCCAGCAGTCTCCAGAGAAGCCCAGCCTCGTTCGGTGTGAGACGACTCCGCCTCGTGAGAGCACTTAGGAAGACGACAAAGCCATGGCTGCTCTCATCGGCGAAAACTTTAAGTTCGTGGCGCTCTTTTTCAAGAGCAAGGACGTGGTGCTCTTCAACGGGCTCATCGCCCTCGGTACCGTGGCCAGCCAGACGGCCTACAACGTCTTCGCCTTCGACTGCCCGTGCTCGTCCGGGCGGAACTACCGCTACGGCCTGGCGGCCATCGGCGTGCCGGCGCTGGTCCTCTTCCTCATCGGCATCATCCTCAACCGGAACACCTGGAGCCTGGTGTCGGAGGTGCGGCTGCGGGCCTGCAGGAAGCTGTCGGCGGCCGCCTCCTTCGCCCTGCTGGGCTCCGTGGTGGGCCGGGCCGCCGTCGCCCCCGTCACCTGGTCCGTGCTCTCGCTCCTCCGGGGCGAGGCCTACGTCTGCGCCCTCTCTGAATTCGTGGACCCCTCGTCTCTGGAAGGCTACCCCCCCGGGCACGGGCCAGAGGAGATGGCCGGGTTCCCCTGCAAGGCCGTCCCGGCCGACGCGCTGCGCTTCTGGCCCGAGATCGAGCGCCGTCTGAAGTACGAGTCTCAGGTACTGTACCTGCTCCTCCTGCCTTTAGTGACTATGCATGCTTCTGGAGTACAGTCTCAGGTACTGTACCTGCTCCTCCTGCCTTTAGTGACTGCATGCTTCTGGAGTACAGTCTCAGGTACCTGCTCCTCCTGCCTTTAGTGACTATGCATGCTTCTGGAGTACAGTCTCAGGTACTGTACCTGCTCCTCCTGCCTTTAGTGACTATGCATGCTTCTGGAGTACAGTCTCAGGTACTGTACCTGCTCCTCCTGCCTTTAGTGACTATGCATGCTTCTGGAGTACAGTCTCAGGTACTGTACCTGCTCCTCCTGCCTTTAGTGACCTTGCATGCTTCTGGAGTACAGTCTCAGGTACTGTACCTGCTCCTCCTGCCTTTAGTGACTATGCATGCTTCTGAAGTACAGTCTCAGGTACTGTACCTGCTCCTCCTGCCTTTAGTGACCTTGCATGCTTCTGGAGTACAGTCTCAGGTACTGTACCTGCTCCTCCTGCCTTTAGTGACCTTGCATGCTTCTGGAGTACAGTCTCAGGTACTGTACCTGCTCCTCCTGCCTTTAGTGACTATGCATGCTTCTGGAGTACAGTCTCAGGTACTGTACCTGCTCCTCCTGCCTTTAGTGACTATGCATGCTTCTGGAGTACAGTCTCAGGTACTGTACCTGCTCTTCCTGTCTTTAGTGACTATGCATGCTTCTGGAGTACAGTCTCAGGTACCTGCTCCTCCTGCCTTTAGTGACTATGCATGCTTCTGGAGTACGAGTCTCAGGTACTGTACCTGCTCTTCCTGTCTTTAGTGACCGTGCATGCACCTGAAGCATGCAGTGTGCCAGAGGCCCTAGGGGCGACATAGCTCAGGAGGTAAGAGCGGTTGTCTGGCAGTTGGAGGGTTGCCGGTTCGATCCCCGCCCTGGGCGTGTCGAAGTGTCCCTGAGCAAGACACCTAACCCCTAACTGCTCTGGTGAATGAGAGGCATCAATTGTAAAGCGCTATATAAATGCAGTCCATTTACCATTTACCATTACCCTGTCTGGAGTGGCAGAGAGGCAGTGTAAGGCAGTAATAAACCCAGGGGTGACAGACTGTAGGCCTATGTGTCTGGTGCTGTGTAGTGTGCTTTCATACTACAGTGATGCTTTTAGTGTGTTGGCTAAAGATTCCAAGCACCTTGTCTCCTAGACCTAAACTGGCTGATCTAAAAGTAAATCGCAGAAACCTGCAGTGGCTGTGGCTCTCCAGGACTGAAGTTTGAGAGCCCTGAATTGAACAAATAGCCCTGTAACCCAAAGGCTAAATGTGTGATGCCAAAGTGGAGATATCTAAAAATAGATAGCACGTGAAAAATAATTTTATTGGTCACACAAGTGCTTGTCTCTGCTAAACAAATAATATGTTCTGTGACTGATTATGAAGAGTATCTGTATGATGGAACTGCTTGCAGGAAGATGGAAACCTGTTAAGCCATTCAACCAATGCTTAGAAGCACCAGGCATCTTGCTGTGATTCCTCTACTTTCAGATTCAATGTAAAATAAAAACAGAGTATAAATGATGCCATCCAAATAACTTCCACACATAAGAGTATTAAAGAAAAATGAGATGCTAATTGTGTCTAGTTTATAAAGAAAGAGGTGCTTTATAATTTATATATCCACACAATAGCTTGGAGATATTAGGAATTAGTTTGAGAGGAGGAAAACTGTTGGTACAATTTAGCCCACTCTTGCTAATCAAGAAGCACAAAAAAGAACCATTTCCCTCAATTCCTTACTGGCACCTAAATCTGGCCTAATTGAGGAAACAATACTTGAAAGACTGAAGAGCTGAAAAAGAAATAACCACTTCCCTACCTTGATAAAATCATGGTGGTAAAAAAATTAACTTTTTTTACCAGGAAGTAGAGCAGATAATGTATCCTAATGCAAGGTCCAAGATGGAGGCCCCTATCTGTGGCCTAGGTGTGCATGATGCAGGTGGTCTTTAGTGTGTACCAATGTGATCCTCCCGAGGACCAGAACGAGAGGAAGAGATGCTCTCTCCTCATTTTAAAGGAGAAATAGTGTCATGACTGACCAGCACAGTTCCATAAGGCATACCCTATGGGCTCGCTGGCACAGAGACAGACCCACACCCATTCGGCACAGGGAGAAGGGCTGCCCAAAAAGTGCCCAGCTGCACCATGCATTTAATATGACAGCCAATCAATGCAGCACTCATAAATATCGGGATCCAATCACTGTCCGGGCCAGAGCTCGTGTGTGCAGTGCATATCCTGTCCTTAAAGGTCAAAAGCCCCAAAATAGTCACTGGTTTGAATCTGGTTTGGGAGTTTGGGGCTGTTGCTCAGGAAAGCTGATGCTCCTGCAGGAATGACACGTCCCTGTGGATCAATCCAGTGTCTGATTTCCAAAGCACACGAACATTAACAATGTTAATAACCTGAGCATGCTAAAAGCATTTGCCAACACTAATGCACAAACCGCATTTGCCAACACTAATGCACAAACATCACTTCCAAACACTAATGCACAAACAGCATTTGCCAACACTAATGCACAAACAGCATTTTCCAACACTAACTTACCGATGGAATCTGCAAGCACTAGCACACTAACAGTGTTTGCTACCATTGACTCATTAGCAGAGTTTGCTAAAGTTTGCTAACATTAATACGCTAACAGTAAAACTGCTCTAGAGGTCCTTCACTCTGATCAATTTGAAGCCAACTTGAAGTCATGGGAAAGTTGTGAGTAACCTGCCTGAACATTAACCTCGATACAAGCGATTCCAGCATGTATGTACATGAAAGCCACGTAACTGTAAATTACAAGTGGCTCACAAACTGTGCCATGAATGCAGAAGTAATTAACTTCAGTGGATAGATATTACATTATTTATTGCCAGGAAAATGGTGAGCATTGTTGGGCTGAATGACGTGTTCTCGTCATTATGGTAGTACATTATATTACATTACAGGCATTTAGCAGCATTTAACATTTAGCAGACACTCTTTTCCAGAGCGACTTACACAGCTTTTACATAACATTTACATTGTATCCATTTATACAGCTGGACATATTCTGAAGCAACACAGGATAAGTACTTTGCTCAAGGGTGCAATGGTAGTGTTTACCCAGGAATCAAACCTGTGACTTTTTGGTTAGAAGACCAGTTCTTTACCAAAACATTTACATTAATGTTTATATTACTAAGTGCAGTATGCCCCCCCCCCCCCCCCCCCCCCACACACACACACACACACACAAACCATATGGGCCATATATGAGCCATTAAAACTCACATAGGTCAAGTATATTACAACGTAGACCTTTTTATAATTATTTATTTGGATTAAAACTGGGACAGCACTATTCTGTCTCATAGATAGTACTCATAGTGTATGACTCACACCAAATTCTTTTCACATTCAAACATTCACAAACGGTCCAACTGCATGCCTTTTGTTTCTTTTATTTCTTCAGTTCCTGGGCTGGGTTTTGGTGGCGGCGACGTCCGTCACGGTGTTCCTGCTGCTGTGTCTGAAGCGCTGCTGCTCGCCCCTGGGCTACCAGCAGGAGTCGTACTGGTCCCACTTCCGCTCCAGCGAGCACCAGCTGTTCCAGCGCACCGCCGACGTCCACGCCAAAATGCTGGCCGCCGAAAGCGTGAAGAGCTTCTTCGGCTTCGTGGCTCTGGATAAAGAGGAGAAGGACCAGCTGCAGGAGCACCAGCAGAACAACAGCCCCATACCCAGCTCTCTCTGGAACCAGATCACCGGCGTCTACCTGTACAGAGAGAACAACGGCGCCCCGCTGTACAGCCGACTGAACAAGTGGTCCAACGTACCGACGGCCAACAACACGAAAACCAAAGAAGAAGAGATGGAAATGCTTGCCTGAGGCCTTGGCTGCGTTTTCTCGCGTGTTCAGTAGTTCTCGGACAGCGCGCGCCCGTCGTTCTCTCTGTCCGCTCATTTCTTTGGCGCTTTCTGTCTCTTCTGATCCTGCCGCGGTGACTCAGCGATAGCGACGATTATAAATGACAATCATTTGTTCTTATTGTCAAGGCTGAATCCAACTTCCCTCTCTCAAAGAGGTGGAATGTAAAAAAACCCACCAGACACGTGGTAATACATATATTTAAAGACTGCTGATTCCCGTATCAAGTGTAATCAATACATATTTCACCGTTCATTCTACGGAAAGACAGTATGGCACGGGTTTTGTTCTTATTTATCATGCTGCTATGACAGCATCATCATCGCAGATCATTTGCATTTGGCTGTACTGCTAACTGAGGGATATTTAACACTTGCTCATTATTTAATGGCTTTGACAAATGCGCACAAATATCCATAATAATAGCAATGTATTCAGGGTTTATGAAACTGGTTAAATATGCTTCAATTACCTCTGTATGCAAGGGGATATGTTTTCTGTGTTTTTTTCCTTGCATAAATTGCAGATAGGATTTTCTAGAATGAGTAAGCCCAAGTAAGATATGAGGCTTACACATCTGTCTGCGTCTTCCTCACTCTTGCAGCTCAGTCCAGTTATAAGTGGTCATCATTTTTTAAATAATTTTGGTGTCCTAGAGGTTGCTGAGATTTTGACAATGTTTGAACGCATGTAACTCATTTGTTTAAAGCATCCAAAGCTACTTTTAATCGTCTTCCTCACTGACAGGCTTACTGAAAAAAATTATATCCAGAGCATCCTGCAAAACCAACCTGTTAAGACATCTTACCTGCACCGAAGCACAAGTTTATGAAAATTCCAGTGAGCACCTTTTCTTCAACTTTAAATCGTCTGCTCACTTCTACAAACAGGGGATCTTTTCATGTTTGACACAATTCTACGCTTCATTTCATAAAGATTGTAGTTGATGTCTATAGTTAGTACAAACACAATGTAACGCATCATTTCCCAGTGACCCAGTCATTGGCCAGTAAGATGCAATCTTTCGAGGTTGACCTCATTGCACTAATCAAACTTTTGGCTGCTCAAATGATTGTCTTGGTGCTGTCCTCCACCTAATGCATCCAAAGCTGGGTTGCACTCAGAGATAAACTTCATAACTTCTTCATTTTATTGAGCACAAGGGAAGAACTGAGCAGAAATATTTTATTTTCTTTATAAGTTTCTAAGTATTGAACCTCTTCTCTATTTTGTGAGTATAAAAATGCAACTGTCCGCACAAGGCCCTGGGGTCTGACCTGGTGAGGAGAGGTTTTAAAGGGTGGAGCTGGAAGGGCTCTTCCAGGGTGAGGGACAGACTCCTCTGCTTTGGGCTGAACCCTGGCTGCTCTAATGAAAGCCTCCTCCGTACCGTACCCTTATGAATGCTGTGGAGGGGGCTTCTCTACCTTAAATAGGAAGACTGTTTGTATAAGCCGAGACCTGCTGTGTCCCTGTGTTCCCCAGACTATAGCATTTCGAGGTGACCTTGTCTTCCAATGGAGTCTGTTAAAGTACATGCACTGTATTGGCTTGTCCATTTGAGCTCATTGACAATAGTATGGTATCATAACAAGTTATTGATTATGAGCTGCAAAATGCTTTTTCGTAGAAGCAGCTCAATTTACACTGAGAGTGCATTTTTATACAGTGAGAGAGCTCTGTCACGGTGGGATCAGTACTGAGGAATGTGTGGTGTATGAGCAGTTCTTTGTTACCTGTCCTGGTTGCTTGGTTTCCCAGCAGCCCAGCCTACCTGCTGTCTCATGCCAAGCGTGCCCTTTCAGGAGGAGTGCTTGCTGTTTACATTCGCTATGTACGTGCATGCTCTGGGATGCCTGTCCTTGTACTCTGTTGATAATAAAGTTTTTTTGGTTTGAATGCAAGTGGATGGATTGCTATTTCTGTACACTAAGATCTGCATAGTGATTAAATGGCATATTTTTTGTTAACCTTTTCCGGTATGGAATTAACCAGACCTTGTCCCGGCTAGGTTCATTTTCTGCACTGTGAAAGCAGTGGTTATTGACATCTCTCCATCACAAACTGTAGCTCTCACCGGTGTGTGTTCCTTGAGGGGAAGGTCATTGTGTGGCTGACTCAGTCGGGCTTCGGCTGTCTCTGGTTCTGCCCTCAGGACAGAGGGATGGCAGACACAAGGCTCTTTCCACATACTGCATGCTGAACATGCACGGGTAGCACTCACAGTTAGCATGGCTCTGTGTGTCTGGGTCTCTTACTGTGTGCACAGCGCCTTTCATCCTCCAGTGTGATTAGTCCCCATGCTGGGCGCTGGGGTCTGAGCTGTGTGTGCACAGTGTCTTTATCCTCCAGTGTGATTAGTCCCCATGCTGGGCGCTGGGGTCCGAGCTGTGTGTGCACAGTGTCTTTATCCTCCAGTGTGATTAGTCCCCATGCTGGGTGCTGGGGTCTGAGCTGTGTGTGCACAGTGTCTTTATCCTCCAGTGTGATTAGTCCCCATGCTGGGCGCTGGGGTCCGAGCTCTGTGTGCACAGTGTCTTTATCCTCCAGTGTGATTAGTCCCCATGCTGGGCGCTGGGGTCCGAGCTCTGTGTGCACAGTGTCTTTATCCTCCAGTGTGATTAGTCCCCATGCTGGGTGCTGGGGTCCGAGCTCTATGTGCTAATAGTGTCTCCTGTTGCAGGAGTGTTTCTCGCTGTTGCAGGAGTGTTTCTTGCAGTTGCAGGAGTGTTTATTGCTGTCGCAGGAGTGTTTATTGCAGTTGCAGGAGTGTTTCTTGCAGTTGCAGGAGTGTTTCTCACTGTCGCAGGAGTGTTTATTACAGTTGCAGACGTGTTTATTGCAGTTGCAGACGTGTTTATTGCTGTCGCAGGAGTGTTTATTGCTGTCGCAGGAGTGTTTATTGCAGTTGCAGGAGTGTTTCTTGCAGTTGCAGGAGTGTTTCTCACTGTCGCAGGAGTGTTTATTGCAGTTGCAGACGTGTTTATTGCAGTTGCAGACGTGTTTATTGCTGTCGCAGGAGTGTTTATTACAGTTGCAGACGTGTTTATTGCAGTTGCAGACGTGTTTCTTGCAGTTGCAGACGTGTTTATTGCAGTTGCAGGAGTGTTTTTTTGCTGTCGCAGACGTGTTTATTGCAGTCGCAGACGTGTTTCTCACTGTCGTAGTAGCTGCATGCTGGATCCCACGCTAGTCCGGAGTGTTTACATACGCTGTTTTCCGCGAGATGTTCACAGCGCTGGAAATACCGGTTCAGTCTGCAGCCCGCAGGTAAGACTGACTCCTGGTTCACCTGTTTACCTGAGACTGAGCGACTGGTCCAGGCGCTCCCAGAATGAACAGACTGGGAGATGAACGCCTTTTGCATCGGCCGCGTCGTCAGGTGCCACTGCCCTGGTTTTCCTGGAAAGCACGCCTCCGCCACCCTTGTCCAGGTTATTGCTGACGCCTGTCTCACCCCCAGCCCCGCGTGGGCCCCCCGTCCAAGAGGACAGCCACACCCACGCCCCTCTGCATCTTCAGCAATCCTTTGCGTCACCAAACCCTTTACCGAAGGACTGTCACCGCGTGGTCACATTATCAATGGAAGAGGAAGCTTCACCACAAAAACGTGACTCGATGAACATGAAATTATTACTGGCGTGGAGTACAGCTGCAAGTTAAATCACTGAATAATTCATGTAACGTTAGACGTGCACGCCCCAGGCAACCACACTCCCGTAATCTCACGGGTAGATCTGATTGTTTCGTTAAGTATGTTTCATTAAGACCTGCATGACTTGGCTATCCCGTTGAGCTGCATTCTGATGAAAATTAAAATACCGGATGTTTTGTTTTTATGGGTCTGCCATGGTTACATTTTTCAGCTTGTAGACACAGCTGCTGAATATTATCTGATATTTATAATTATGATATTATTGGTACAATAATTTTCATATTATTGGTACGAAACTGTTTGTCTATGCTATAAGAGGCATCAAACAAAAATATACTGCAAGCAATAGTGTTTGAATCTCTGTAGTTCTGCTTTTGGTGCTTCCAGCCAATATTCAAACTAAAATAACTGCTGCATGTCTGTCTGCATGTTACTCTGTAAGGGAATATGCACAAGGTCAGCCCAACTGAACTCTGGGAAGGCTTTGAAGCACATTTCCTGTAAAGCCAACAGTTGCTGTTTGTAAGGCTGGCATGGACAGTGAGGGGGCCCTGTACTTTACATAATTTACATGAATATATTTACAGTGTACTACTTTAAGACTTTTCTTTACTCTGCAAACTGGGATTTAGTTCACACAACAAAACTTATGTTCCTTAAGTCCCACAGAGAGACAGACCCACTGGCCATTTATGTGATCATTGATGTTCACCTTAAGCATTACTGAATCATCACTTGCTGTTACGTTTTACTGGTATCTTAAATAAGGGTAGTAAGGTGAGATTTATTACCTCTGAGAGGAAGCTCAGACAGAACTCTCCCCACACCCAGGCCCTCTCTCATCTAAACCACAGCATTAGTTATTTGTGATAATTAGTAATAATATTTATGAGTTAATACATCAGCAATGTTAGTAAATATGCATGCATATACAGTATATAAAATATAATTCATTTTAACCCCATCATTATTTTACTAAACCAAAAGCAGGCTATCTCTTCTGATACCCTTTGAGCCTTCAAGCAAAATGGAGCACGAGAATGTTATCTTTTAATCTTTTATGGGGGAAGGGGGTTGTCTGCCTGTCTGTCTCTCTCAGTTTTTCCCTGTTTCTCTCTCTCTCCGTTTCCCCCCAACATTTCTCTCCCTCTGTGTCTTTTCCTGTTTCTCTTTCTCTCCCTCTCTGTTTATCTTTTCCAACATTTCTCCCACTCTCCCCCTGTTTCTCTCTCTCTCTCAATTTTTTTTTTCAAATTCAAATTGCTTTATTGGCATGACAATATATTTCTTATATTGGCAAAACACGAACATATACAAAGAAATGAACATATACAAGGAACACATAAACATAAATCCAGACAAATGGTGTACAGACAAATATAGGCCTATCCTAATATGCTCACTGGTTGTCCCTCTGATTATGGCAAACTGTTACATAGTTTGCGGCTAGTCCAATGCATTTTCTGTGTTCCCCTAATAAATAGGGTAGCATTTGGTGGTATTTTAAAGTTTCAAATTCTGGGAATATTTTTATGAATTTGGGGTAGAAATTCTCCCTTATGTCTTGGTAAGTTCTACATGTTGTGAGGAAGTTTAGCTCTGTCTCCACCACTCCCTAAATGCAGTGTGAGCACAGTCTGTCCTCTCTGGACAGCCAGGTCTGCCTGTGTCGGCCTTTTTCGATGGCCATGCTGTGCTCACTGAGTGTGTACATTGTCAAGGTTTTTCTCTTCTTGCTATCTGTCACCATGGTCAGGTAATCGGCCATGATGTATAGTCTGTTAAGGGCCAAATAGCAATTAAGTTTGCTTCGGGTTTTTGTCATTTCTTTCCAATAGATCAAATATTTTTTCTTTTTTGTCTCATTATAATTGTGTTTGGTCTAATTCTCTGAGCCAGGAGGATGTCACTGTCCTGGGACTGACTATTATTAGTGATGTTAGGATTTTCTTCAGTGAGTCCCAGGACTTGTTGACTAAGGGGACTCTTCTTTATATTTACCTCTTGGCATTTCAGAGCTTTGTAATTATATCAGTGGGGAGTCACTCATTTTTAAATGTTTCCAAAATTTGACGGCTCTTTTCTGAGTATTAATTAGTAGTGGATATTGGCCTAATTCTGCCCTGCATGCATTATTTGTGGTTTTCGTCTGAACCCGTAGGACAGAACTCTGCATGCAGGGTCTCAATTGGATGTTTGTCCCATTTCGCAAATTCTTGTTGTGTGACTGCCATACAGTGCAATTGGTTCAATGTGATCTGAAGATTTTGAGCCAAATGCCGATTGGAATTTCTATTTGGATTGACTTTTTAATGGCATAGAAAGCCCTTCTTTATTTCTCTTTCAATTCATTCACAGCCAAATTAAAATTTCCTGTAGAACTGATTTTTAATCCTAAATATGTATAATTTGTAGTTTGTTCAATTTGATTTGATTCAAATGTGATGTTTATTTGGGGTACCTGATGTTTGTTGGAACATAAGAACTTTAGTTTTTGTAGGCTTTATTATCAGGGCCCAGGTCTGACAGAATGACTCCAGCAGATCTACATTCTGCTGTAGACCCTCTTCTGTTGGTGAGAGCAGAACCAGGTCATCTGCCTAGAGTAAAAATGTAACTTTGGCGTCATATAGGGCGAGGCCAGGTGCTGTAGATTTTTCAAGTTGTGTTGCCAATTAATTTATATAAATATTAAAAAGAGTTGGTGAGATAGAAGAGCCCTGCGCCACACCATGTCCCTGGGAGAAATACTTGGTTTGTGTGTCTCCGATTTTAACTGCACATTTCTTATTTGTATACATTGATTTAATTACATCATGTGCTTTCCCCCCTACACCACTTTTTGTAGGTTTTAAGAATAGACCATCATGCCAAATGGAATCAAAAGTCTTCTGAAAATCTATAAAGCAGGCAAAAATTTTCCTTTTGTTTTGGTGACCATATTTGTCAATTAGGGTGTGTAAGGTTAAAATATGATCTAATGTTCTATAATTTGGTAAGAATCCAGTTTGGCTTTTGTTCAAGACATTCTACTCCATAAGGAAATTTTTAAGTCTCTCCCTCTCTCTCTGCGTGTTTGGTTGCCTTCCCCTCCTCCCCTCCACAGTTCTGCACACACACTCACATATTCCACTCAGCCCGCCTGCCTGCCTGTCTTCTGCCTAACTGCTTCCAGCTGGGAGAGAGAGGAGAGAGGGAGCGAAGAGGAGAGGAAAGGGGAGGGGAGGGCCGAGAGAGAGGGGGAGGAGGAGAGAAGAGGGGTTAGAGAGAGGGGGGGAGGGGGAGGAGAGACAGGGAGCAGAGAAGGGAGGGGAGGGGTTAGATAGAGGGGGAGGAGAGGGGAGGAGTCAGAGAGGATCACATGAGCAGGGATATGTTTACAAACGGAGCAGCAGCAGCGCTGCACTCAGGCCCACGGTCAGGAGCCTGGTGTGAGACGACAGGGAGGAGAGGACTGTAGCACTGCTGCTGGGACCGGGTCAGCGGGATCCTGCGCCTCTCCCTCTTCAGACGGGACGGGGCAGACAGAGCCCCCCCACGCCGGGGCGCTCAGAGCAGACAGAGCCCCCCCCACGCCGCAGCGCAAGCCGCCAGACCCCCCCCCCCCCCGACCCACTCCTTTGTTCGCCGCTCTCGCAGACGGCGGGGATTTCCGCGGTGAAATACGGCGACGCTCGCTACCCGGCTGCCGAGCGGAACATCGCAGGACCACAGGGCAGCGGCGGCGGGGGACGAACGCGCTGGAGGAAGACAAAGCAGCGACGTCTCGCTGAGGAAAAACACCGCGCTGTGCGTTCATCCCTCAGGAAGGGCTCACCCACCTCCTCAGGCCGGGGCTGGCTCTACTGACTGCAGCTGGTCTGCCGCCCGTGCGTTTCGTTTGTGTATCTTTGATACAAGGACATAGCTACTGTGACAATATGTGATCTTGTTCTTGCTCGGCAGTACCTACATCAAGACAAGCAGTACCCAGCCTCGGGCACTGACTGAGTGATCCACGCTGGCTGTTTTTGCCAATCCTTTCGCTGTTATTCGTGCATAAATTTGCATTTACAAAAGAGCAGGCACCAAGTTCTGATCCCTCGTTGGCTTAAAATTGAGGACCGAGCGCATTTAAAATCCGTATTTCACAGAGGCACTGGAGCCAGGAGAGGCTCAGACCCTGCTTCGGTACGGACGTTTTACTACGCGTCGCTGGGAGCGACCGACCTCCAGGACTGAGCATGGATGTTGAGGAAGCTGCCCAGAGAAGCGTCTAACTCCCGCTGAACAGGCAGCCTGCTCCGGCCTGTCACCCCACACCCACCCCACACCCCCATCCTGAGGACGACTGCCACGGGCACCAGCTTCCTGACCTGGCTGTGAATTTTTGGCCTTCTCTTTATGCAGCTACTCCAGTGGTGCAATGGTGAGTAGAAATGATAAAATCACACTGGCGAACTCCATTCTGTTCACACGGTCCTCTCGTCCGAAACTCAATATGTTCTCCAACCTCTCTGAGGCTGACTGAGTAAAACTAAAAATTCAGTAAATCACAAGCTGCTAAAATTAAGCGCAAATTCATTCCACTCTTACATGCCTTGTATGACCACAACTCAGACCAGTAAACATCTATACTTCAAGCTTCACCTGTTGATCTTGATTTATAAATCTCAACTTCGTGGTACATTATAATTATGCATTTCTCATTTACTTGGCAGGCATACTTTATAATCCAGGTTATATATACTTGTGTATTTTGTATGTTTTCTGCAATAATTCACAGTAGCCATTTGGATTGAGAACCGGCAACCCTTTTTTTCACCAATGCCTTGGCCAGGATTTGAACCAGCAACCCCCCGATTATAAGCCTACTTTGCACCGTGGCAAAGCACTGCCTTTATGCAGCAAGCTGAAATTTCACGTTTATTCCCTCCAAAAACGGCCAAAATGGTTTGCGCCTGTGGTTCTTCCTCTGTAGACTGACCCGGCCCTGAAATAACGTGGACTGGGTGTACTCTCCCCCTCTGGGTGTACTTTTGGCAGAGCAGAGCAGGACGGTCAGAGGTAGCGGTGCTGCTATCACATGTGTTTGTATTGTGCTCGGCTAATTTCACTGGGCTCTGTGGGAACAGGGGGGCGGAGCCACAGACAGACACACGCTGTGCTTCATCCCCCAGGTGTTTGCACACAGCTCCATGATAAATATTGTGCCTGTAAACATGGATCTCCTTCCACGTGGCCCGTATTAATGACCACAGGCCTGTGGATCTGTATGGTGTTGGATGTCCCTCTTCTCTTCCATCCCACCCTCCTGGACAGCAGAGCCTGTATTTGTATATGAAGTTCATTACTTTGAACATATCTAGCAGCATTTGTTTTTTCCTATTATTTTTTCATTAATGTTTTTCTAGTTAGAAGTGGTTAAAACCCTTCTCTCTGGTTATGACATTTTCCAGGATTTTGTTATTTAAAAAATGACAATGAATCGGGGCTATCTACTGCAACTACAGCTGTGTGGATGTCAGAAATAAAAAAAAAATAGAAAGACACTAGTGCATATGTTAAGGTATTACATTTTAGCACCGCTTGTTTTTGCCATAATTTTTATTTCATAATTTCATAATTATAAAAATTATTTTCATAATTTTTTATAACAGTATTGTAATGTACCTTGGTTTTTGCATATTTGAGAATATGCAAATAGCTAACACCCGTCATGCTATTTCAGGTTAATCTCCTTGTTTTCTGCCTTAGAGCTCTCTCTGTTCAGTTTGAGAAGCACATGACTGCATGTATAACCAATGTGAGGCTCATTACACTCCACATTGACCTTCACGTTCCTGGCCTAAGGGGCTTTAAGTCTTCCCTGGGCCCAATTTTATAGAAAGTAGAACCAATATTTTAGGACACTCTCACCATACACATGATCTGTAACTTAAGTCCTAAATTTACAGTATTTTTTTTCTTGCTGTAAATACTGGGTCTTATATGAGTGTTTTGACAATGTTCAGTCCCCGACATTGCCATTACATTTCTTTCTGCATCTAAAAGTCCTTTTATTTTTAACTGTTTTGTGACAAAATACCAAGGTAAGAATATGACAACCACTTGGCAATGTCAAACAAGCTGAGTCTAGATACCAATGTTAAATCACAATGTCTAAAAAGCCTTCAAGCCCTCTACGACTAGAGGGTGACCATCAGATTCCTGCATCATGCTGAATTCATCATTTAAAAAGCTTTCATTTTCAACCTGCAACCTCATACCATCGTTTGAGTAGTTACACTTGCAACGTGTGTGCAACCATAACACAACTAAAATTGCCACAGGGAAGGTGTGATGTGCCGTTCCACCGTAGACTAGCCTAAGCTGGTCAAGCTGGTTTAAGCTGTGTTTTTGACACTTTTAGCTGGTTAACCAGTTGTTCACCAGCTGAACACCTTATATAGTCTGCTAGCCCACCAGTTGACCACCAGCTCACTCCACCGACTTAACCAGTTTTGTCCAGCTAGAGACCAGCTTTGACCAGCAACAGACTAGTTATGACCAGCGAGAAGTGTCAAAAACAAAGCTTAAACCATTGTAAGATGCTTTAAGATGGTTTAAGCTTTGTTTCTGACAAATGTTCATTTGTCATGTTCAGCAGGGGTGAATGTTGACAAACACTGATGCAGAAATAAATAGGCTCTGCCCAGGTTCACGAGAGTCAGCATGTAAGCACTACTTTGTTAAATGAAGTACACACCTACCGGGCTTCAACAACGGTAGCTATCTTGCTTAGCATTCAAAACACTTGGAGTAGAAAGGCGATTTAGCCTCTCTGCTGAAAATTCCAGCTAAGACCAACTGGGATTCTAAGCTGGTTTTAGCTGGTTATAACTGGAATGTGGTTGGTCAAAGCTGGTTAAAGCTGATTAAAGCTGGTTAAACTGGAGAGTAAACTGGAGGCCAGACTGGAGGACAAGCTGACTATAGGCTGGTCAGCTGGTGAACAGCTGATCAACCAGTGTCAAAAACACATCTTAAACCAATGACCGCAGTAATTATACGTATATTTGAAAATGTAACCCCTGCGGATCGTCGTGTCCCATCCAAGTCTCAGAGCAGAGATGTAGGCTTACACATGGTTCCACACTGCTTCAAGTTATCATAACTAAAGATAATATACCTAATAATATTACTCCGACCATATCAATACACATGTCCCACCCAAACTACTAAATTAATTTAAGTAGGAGTTTAAAAAGAACAAGAATACTTGCCTTCACGAAATGTCTGCTAGCAAACAGCTGTGTATAAAAAGCTGCGCATTGGCGTCTTCAGGATCAGTACCTGATTCAGGTTTTAACATGTATGGCTGAATCTGTCCAGATGTTCCCAACCCCCGTGTCATATACACGGCTGTGTGACATTATGCTGATTTGTGGTTTGAATCAAGCCAGTACGTTTATAGTCTGATCATTCTCATAAAGGAGCAACAAACATGTCATTGTTGTTGACTACAGATATGTCTTTCAGAACCAGGACCACTGTAGCCTACTTTAATAAGTAAATGTGCACTTGATGACCTGCTTAAATGGGGCATCTGGTGAGGAGGTGATATGAGATTCTGGTCCGCAGTGAGTCTCTGACCCCGTATACCCCTGGCAATAGCATTTCTTTTGCGACGAGGTCTGTGCCCACATAGATGGATTGATGTCGGCGCAGACGTAAACGCATGCAAATGCTTTGGAATCCGTGTGCAACGGGATCTACCAAAACCGCCGCCCGAGGGTGCCGGTGGCTCTTTGTGTCTGGCGCGTTTGGCGCCCGAGCGTAAACGCGTCAGGCAGTCAGCCGACAAGCTTTGAACCGGACCTGCGTTCGCCTGCGCCACGGGACAGCAAAATCGGAACGCTGTGTGCACACACAGAGGTACAGGGGACAGATGCAAGACTGGAATGCCGCTTTAAACAGCGGCTTGTAAAAAGAGTCTCCGTTCTCTGTGGAATGAATCGCAACCGAATATGTTTACTGACTACGAGCCGATGGCGCGACAGCCGCACGCACTGAGCTATTAGAGAGGTCGCGTTGGGTGAAAATGAGAACATCGTGACACGTACGCAGAACCGAACCCGCTTCAATGAAGGTCCCAGAAGTCGATCCAGGAGGACAGTGTTCAGGCGGAAATGCAGCACACGGGGCACGTGATGAGGCTGCAGAACAGACCATTGTTACCGTGACAATAGCCAGGCTCACGGGGCCCATTCTTTACGGTTCCCGTGAATCCAGAGCAGTGGGTCATTCAATCGGGACGGCCGCTGAGAAACATGCGGGAGAGATCGCCACCTTGCCCGGCGCATTCCTCCACACGGAGTCCGCTACTCGCTTAAGCATGACACGCCCGGTCCGTCGGCACCCTCGGCTTCGACCTGACGATGCCGCACGCAAACAGAAGTCTCTTCCGAGGTAAGATTTTGTGAGCTACGAGTTCTGTGTGACGGACGGAGAAAATGGCTTTTGAAGCTTGTTAGCGCGTCGGATCTTTATCAAACAAATCTCGACTTCAAGGCCAGCGATCTCCGTTACTGGGTTGCGTGTGGAAACCACGCGGATGTCTGAGGTCAGGTCTGAGGGGATCAGTCACGATGTGACCTGTGGGCCCTGTGTGCTCTTTCTGAACACGTCGCTTTCTGTCGTCTCACTCAGGAAGTGCGTGTGCTTCAATCGATTATGTGTCTTTCCTGGGGGAAAAGCCTCACATCAAAGTAGCAGCGTTGACTTTTTCAAAAAATCTGGCGGCTGGAAAAAGAGTACAATTCGACACACAAACACACATATATAGCCTGGGTATCTAAGGTCAAAATTACGGCATAGCCATGGGTTATTTTTAGTGCGACACTATCTAATATCTATCTGTCTGAAGATAAGATCCGCAACATTGGCTCTCACCAAGCGATGACAGATTATGCGCCAGCTCGCCCAGCAACACGCAGGTGATGCCAGTACATCCTTGAAAAGATATTATCTCCCTTCTTATACTGTGGGTCAGATTAACCGCTGACAGAAGGCATGCTGATGCAACCCTGTCCTTTGCAAATTTGGTCAATATGTCGCCAGTGTACCCGGGAGCACCTTGGTGTTGTCTCAGTGTGACACAGAAAGCTTCACACTCTCTGAAAGTACCTCAGAAAGAGGCTCCATCAGGGTAAAAAGGCCCAGCAACGGCAGAAACGTGCCTTGTGTTTCACACAAAAAGAGCGGTAAATATAACGCTAGTTTGTTGCGTGATTACTATGGTGGGTCTTTGTAGGCCATTGTTGTTACGTGCTGAAGCTTGTGACAAGCCATTATATCATTAAGCATGAGGCTACATTCGGAATATTCTGAATATTTCCTCAACTGAAAATAATCCCTTGGTCTGGAATGGTTTCATAATGGGTTGGCCTTAATATCTCATAAAGATGTAAGGATTTTAAGAGGACGATTAGCAGGCTGTAGGAATGTGTGGGTCATCTGTATCAGTGCTGCTGTGTGAGCACTGAAGCTGGACAGGAGGGTCACAGGCCTTTCCAGTGCAGTCTGGGACTGGCTGCTTTTCCCACTGGTCTCCCACTGGTATGTAGGCCTATGGCAATGGACTCTGGATAAGTGGAAACCACTTCTTAGAAGGTTATGTTTATCATAGGGGTGTGGCCTCCTTCCATGGTGAGCTTCTTCTTCTTCTTAACAAAAAATAAAATAATAATAATAATATTTTTCAATGTCCTAACATGGTCCTAACGCTTGTCTGCGTTGGTGAACATGGAAATGTTAAGGGCGTCAAGAGTTCGGTCACGGACGCGCGCGGTATGTACAGGCTGGCGGAATGCTTAGCATGCGACCGATCGGGTTTGGTCCCCACCTGGTCCCGTGTTGTTCTTGTGTTACATCGTCCCGGGGCAGCGCGAGGACACGGCGGAGCGGAGGATCTGCGATGTGCGTGCGCACGCGAACCGAGGACAACCCGGCGCACATCTGACCGCACGCCTGAGCTCCGTTAGCGTCGCGCGGAGCTTATCGCTATATGTGTCTATACCGAAAGGTCGCAGGTTCGATTCCCGGGTAGGACACTGCCGTTGTACCCTTGAGCAAGGTACTTAACCGAAATTGCTTCAGTATATATCCAGCTGTATAAATGATTACGATGTAAAATGCTATGTAAAAAAAGTTGTGTA
>NC_049218.1:29017869-29042869 GCF_013347855.1 Anguilla anguilla | reverse complement strand
TTAATAAAACAGAACAGATTTAAATCGACCTGACGCAGTAATAAAGCTGATTTGCATTAAAATCAGAGAACTGGCTCCCTAATACAACATGGAAGCAAGTTAATAATAATCTTATAATCCCACGTTACTTCTGGTTGCACAATAAATTAGCCAGTACGGATTTGATGACATCATATCAATAAAAATAAAACATAAAGAAACACACAAACTATATAGACAAGCATAGATTGAGAATTTAAACCTTTTTTTAACACGGAAGAGACCGCAATTGTCCGGCGCAGAATCAAAACCGTGCTGATAACTTTGAGTCTTACGTAAACGTAATGCAGAATCCAGGCCTCCTGTACTCCGGTTCCTGCGTTGCGTAAGAGCCGATCTTTAAAATCCTGCCGTCTTTCATAAGCGCATTTGAACCGTCTGCAAAGCGTTTTGCACGGTCCTGTGTTGTTTTTTCTTTTTTAGCGTGCGCTCTGATATGACCTTTGCCAGGCTTAATGGCCCTTCTGTTTATAACGCTGTGTTGGGGAAACAGCAGGGGTTCTTAAGGAAATGCGCTTTAAGGACGATGCTGCAGAAGTATGGGGTGGAGAGGTCAGTTGCTCACGCTTTTTGCGTCTGGGCAACAGGAATTTCTGAAATGTATGCAGGCCCAAGAGTGAGAGTGGCACAATAATCTAATGCAACTTTCACAGGAATCTTTAGTTTAGGGGCCATTGTTCTTCACATTTCATTGCATTGCATAACACATGCAAAATTGTTTTTGACGTTTTCAGTGAATTTGTTCATTTCTGGGAATGTTTGAACGTTGGCCCATGTTTTGTTGTTGACGATATATGTAAACCGGCACTCGTAAGATCTTATCTGATTGGTTTCACTTGTGAAAATAAAATTGTGATTTCAAGCTTTTTTTCAAGTGTACAAATAAGCCAGACAAGCAAGTTTGCAGTTTTCCTAATCCTTGAATGTTTTATAATGCGATCTGCACCTAAATATAAATATAGAACCTGATGTTTTGAGGCACAGTGTGAAACTAATTCTGTTTCCGAACTCAAAGAAAGGTGCTTGTGGAAACTTTCCCGGAGAGTTGGATTGTGTTTGCTCACATGAGAATTCTGAATGTTGATGTGGTTTTCTGCATACTTCTCAAAATTCTATTTTAGACCTATGTTTGCTTAATCAATATGACTCCCCTCTTAATTATTTTACTGAAGGACAGAACCTACTGTTTGAGGCAGATGGTCATTGGACAGGGCTGGAACTGCGTCTCACCAGGGTTGGAAGTGACTCTTATAGATCTGGTTTTTTAAGCAATATTTTGCTTCCCCAGAATGACAGGAGTGGTGTTGACTAAGGACTTGTAAGGGAAGAAAGAGGAGATCGAATGTCTGCTGTTGCTCTGACTCGTGAGACATTTGTTGTTTTGCCAAACAGGTTTGGGCAGATTGGCGCTACCGTACGAGGCCAGCTACGGGTCACAGCCCTGAGTTTGGGCCGATCAGAGCTACCGTACGAGGCCAGCTACGGGTCACACCCCTCATTACGGGAACTCTGAGTCCGGAAACATCTTAGGAATGTGCCAAAAGACAGACTGCTTTATATCTGGGGGAGAAAAAAGAAGATCAATAAAATTTCAGCCATCAGATGGAAATGTAACGTGTCTGAGCTTTTCTGAAAGTGTCCGTAATTGTTATACCACCCACATAAAGTAAAAAAATAAAACCTTTTGAAAAACTGCCTGTGTACCTTTTTTTTAACAAGTGTGTTTAAGGTTTTGGGAGGTAAGCTTCGACGTACGCTGCAGTTACTTTTTAAGCCATGTGGCTTGTCTACCGTTTTGACAGGACACCTCCTGTGCACTGTCTTCCACTACAGGGGTTGCCCAAAGCAGAACAGTGATTTGCTCTTTTTGAAAGAGTTTTCCTGCAGGGGTTTTTCTGTATGCAGTGCTGAAGTAGTAATTTATGAATCATGGGAATGTATTCCACATCTGGGCCTGATTTACTAAGACCTTTAGCTTGTGGAAAAACATTTAGCGCACGCAAAAGCAATAACATAACCAATGTTTCCAAGGGGGGGGGGGGGGGGGGGGGGATGAAACTGCATTGATGGCTTCAATTCAGTTTCAAAGATCATGGACACAGAACGAGCAAAATATGAAAAGTGAACTGAAGTCGAATTTGAGCAGAGAAGATGGAATGCACATTGACCTGTGCTTATGTCAGGTTTATGATGCTTGTTTGGGATGCTCATGTGCACCCTCTGCTGAGCAGTGCTAGTAATGCAGTTCTGGAACAGAGGAAGTTGTCCTAGTTCCTGTTTAGGGATTTGCTGGTGAAACTGTGGTAATTTGTGTGCCTTTCATTAAGAATGCTGACACATTGTTTTCTTTTGTTGAAATATCAATCTTTTATTTTGTACAAATATAAAAGTGGATAAGAGGAATGCCACATTACTTTAAAAACAAACTATTTAACAGTTAACTACTGGCCAGAAACAGAATGCTAGTTGATTTTTTTAACTAACGTAAGTACACAGATCTATGGAACAAAATGAAATGAAAACCGTTTCGTCAGATAAGCTAAATATCTATTTGTGTGCCTCTGATGTGTCAAACAGCATGGGAATTTAGAGATCCTTTTGAGAGCATTCTTTTGTACAGTCCTTGATGTAAGGAGTATACTCTGCATAGATAGGAAGGCATGTGCATGGTCATCAGATTCAATACCAACATCAGCTGCTGGACAAGCAGCATCCGCAGTTCTGTAGTGTAGCTTCATGGTCTTAAGGCCTGTCAGATTCAGCCATACATTTAGCTTTTTTTGTTTGAGGCAAAACAGACACCTCAGTGTGTGTGTGTGTGAGAGAGAGAGAAAGAGAGAGAGGGAAAGGGGAAAGAGAGAGAGAGAGATGTGGGAATTGGTGACAGTGGTAGGGAATATAATTGTGCCTAATAGCACTGCCCAACACCAAACATTTTCTGTCCTCCAGGGCAAACTGAAGTGTCCCCTCCCCCTGTGAGTGCACATCCTCTAATGTGCATAGGATGGGCTTGTTCCTGAGGCCTCTCTTAGAAAACTGGGCCTCAGTGAACTGCTTGTACAAAGGCATCTCGTTTTTAGCCATTTTGTGTTTATATTTATCCAAACCTTAGAAGTCCTCATTAAGCTATACGTACTGCTAACCTATTGAGTGTCAGCTATCAGGGGGTAACATGCTATGTTAATTCCCTGACCTTGAGGTTGATGACCTCTGTGCCATTCCCCTGTCTCCCATCACACTGAGAGTCATTGCAAGTGCATGAGTAACCACAGAGAGCCCTGTGATGTCACTGTGGCTGTTTCCATGACTACCCTGGGTGTGTCACAGACAGTGTGGTGAGATTCTCAGCTCTCAGTGCAACACCATGCTGCTGCTGTCAGCTCCTAGTCCCGCCTAGCCCCTAGGTAGCAGAATGGTGTGCCAAAAGAAAAAACACTCTCACTCTCTTCCCCTCCAAAACACCTGGCACACTGCCAGCACTCCACAGCCCACGTGACCATTTGAGGCGCTATGCACAATGAAATAAACATGTAAAGACTGGGGTGATCCCATGGTCAGCAAGAACATTACCTGTTTCTCTTTCTTTTTTAATCGTGGTTCATTTAAGATCAGATGGCAGAAACTCTCGTGATGCACATAAGGCAAGATGATCATTTGCTAACTGCATGAGAGACGACCCACACAGTGACAGAGTATTCCAACAGCCTGCCAGCTCATAGCAATGTACACACACACAAATGTAATGGATGTTGAACATTTAACAACAGCTGCCTTGTTGAACTCCAATAACTTTTCTCTGAGTTTCTTTATGTCAGAATGAACTTTGTTTAAAAGCTTCCCACCATGTAGTTTCTCAGTCTTACTGCATTCAGTGTCAGAGTTCACGGAGCTGCCGTTTTAATGGCTGTTCCCTCTCACTGGCAGAGTTTCCTGTAAGCTCCCAGACCACACCTTTTTCCTGGATGTCCCTGGATTCTCTTAGAATAGAATAACTGACGGTGTTCTCACAGATGTCTCACTCATATGAGCAGTGGTCAACCATCAGGAGGACCCTGCACCTCCATTTCAGTGTGGGATCATCAGGCATCCTGACGACAAATTAGTCTGTCAGATGATGACTAAATGATTGCATCTTACAGGAACACTGGTTTGATAAAATGTCTTTAGTGTAGAAACAAAGATTGCACATTACACAAAGAAGCACATTGCATGTAAGATATTTCAATTAATTTCAATCAGTATATTCAATCAGTATTACATGCTTGCTTGTGCAATACTACATACACCAGAAAATTACCTCTCTGGAGATGAAAGGGCCAGACAAAGAAAGCAAACAACCATATAATCCCATGTCATTGTTTAAAGACTGTTTGTAAATTCAGTAGCACATACAATTTAGTGTTCCATACCGGCTTTGATCTTAAGTCATGCTGTTAATTGGCAAGCTGTTGCCATCATGTGGCACAGGATGGAAAACTACCAGAAACCATAGGTGGATGATTTTATGACCAATGACAAAGCTCTTTTTTCGGTGGCTTTTTGCTTCTTGTGAGAATATCAAATTGACATACTGATAATGTAATGTACAGTATACATAGTAAAATATCTTTTCGGTACAACTGTATAATAGGCCCTGCCATTATACAGCTGTACACAATGTGCACAGTGGTGCAGTTTTGGAAAGGTGGAGGAACATAGAGCACAATGAAAATAAGATACAATATTCCTATATTCTGTACTGGCGGGAGTGGAAAATGGTCACGAAAGTGGGAATTCTGAATGAGGAAAGAAAGGGTCTGTCTTGAACATTCTCAAATTTGTCTGTTCTCTTAGCCGCAAAGAATAAAAAGCCATCCACCTGCGGTCACGAGGGGAGTAATAGCTGACTGTAATGGTTTGATATGGGACCATACCATGCTAATAATCACTTGTGTAAAAGGTAAAAACCAGAGACTGTAAAAAGGTAAAAACCCAGCGAGCGGGTAGTTACACTCCAGTTCAGTAGGTGGCGATGAGCATATTTAGTTAAGCTGAATCGCAATCGAAGAAATAGTAAAGAAGTCGTTCGTGGGGGACTGTAAATTTGTTCAAACCCAGAGGCATTTGTTCTTCCAGAAGAGAGTCGTTCTGGGAAGGTAACGGATTAATGTTTGAGATAATACAACCTTACGTGGCACATTAATTAATTAATTACAAAAATAATGTTCGTGCTTCTGTGTCGAAGAACCTGTCTAGTGGAACATCCTGGTTCCCTGTACAATATGAAGCCAGCTATCTTATGAATGTTGTAGTTTGCTGTGATTACATATCAGCTACAAAAAATGGAAAAATTCGTCACGACGCAGATAGTTGTGCATTAGTTTCAGGCAGAACGATCTAGCTTGACCAGTTGATAGTCGATGCACGACAAATACGAATCTAACTAGCTAGCTAACTACCAGGCTAATACTGGACTCGTCATAGCTAAGTAGTCAACGAATGACACTAGCTAGCGGTGCGTACCTTAGGCTACACCTTGCTGCTAAAGTTGAATGATCCTAAGATTGGTGAACAGTTTTTGTGCGTGCCGCTATAACTTACTACACAATTGGTGCACTAGCTGTTTAGTTTGCTTGGTTGTTAGCTAACCTGTGTCGCAGTAGCTGTTTAGTGTAACTGAGTTAAATTTTTAAAAGGCACGTTAGATTTCGAGCAAATTTATCTTTACAGGAGGATATCCTTACCGGAGAAGATCAACCATGGCAGGACATGATGCTGGAACTCAACACCAGTTTACTGGTTTTGCAAAACACTTCAACAGCTACACTATTACAGGAAGGAGAAATGTAAGTCAAACGAATCGATGCAGATTATTTATACTGAATTTGCAACTGAATGGAAATCGAACATTGATTCAGTATGAATTCAGAGCACTTCGAAGCCCCAGGATAAATTAGACCTCGTGTTCGCTGTGCTGCATAATTTCAGTAGTTGCACTTGATGGTTACATCATGCATGGCAAGGTTGTAGATTATTCTAATAAATTGACTCTGAATTAACGTTACTGCTGGAGATCAAAATAATTGACTGTTTATACAATCTGTAACCGTGCTTTAAGCATTGGTGATGTTTTAAGATGTTTGTTTAACTACTAACTTGTTTAATTAGTAGGGCTGCACAATAATTTTGGGCCCGTGTTGATATCAGAGAATAATATCGATGTGGGTCATATGCAATGATGCAACATACCCAGCCTGGTATTTGATGTGCCACTGATGCCGTAAACTTAGTGAAAATGTCTTGCTCAGACAGAGACCTAATCATTGGCATCTTAAACTCTCTAATTTATGATTTAATCATTTTATCACCCAAAGACACAAGCAAAGCTATATACACTCCTGACTAAATGATAAAGTCAGCAGGTTGAAATATTTTGCTACACAAATCGAATGTGATGATTTTTTCCTTCATATGTTAAGTTGACATCTTTGCTCTTGAATGCTGAAACTTGGTTTCAGTTTGCATTTGCAGAGTAAAGTGCGGTTTCATCCATATTGGCCAACACGGGCAGACATGTTGGTGATTGAAATCGGCCCATATTGTGCATTGCTGCTAATTAGGGTTGTGCTGCATTGAGGGCTGTAACTGTGCATGGCTGTGCCTTTACATTTGCAGTGTGTGCTGGCCACATACGCTGGCATTGCTGCAATCATCCTGTTCTTTAAGCTGAAGCCCAAGAAACAGAAACAGATTACAGCCAAGTAGTCAGTGGTGAGTGCATCTTCTGTTTGTCCCATGGTGCAATCCAACACACACACACACACGCATGCATATATGCACACATGCACACACACGCACACACACACACATATATACAGACACGCACGCACGCACACACACACACACACACACACTTATACACACACGCACACAGCTTTAAGGGGGAATTTCACTTTCAGGCAGGTGCTGTTATGTGAGCAGTAGGCTGTTTACCCTCATCTGTTTCATGTTTTCTCTTTCTTGTTTTTTTGTAGGTTTGTTTTCGATCTGCACTCTGTTGTACAGAGTGAATTGGAAGCTGGCTTTACATACATGAAGATGACAACCCTTCTGAACCCTACATTTTCGACTTTAAAATAAATGGCAAAAAAGGCAAAAGTGTATTATTTACAAAATGTATGCCGTACTATATAATGTAGTTTACTATATAAAGCATAATATGGACACTGAGGCTTAGATTAATTTATATATTTATATGGAAATGGCATTCATAGAATTGAATCTCAGTACTCTATTGGAGCTAAATTTTCACAGCAGTGGGATATTAAAACATCAGGGGAAACCTTAAGAAAATCTCAAAGGAATCTGTAATCGGTAAACTGTCCAGTTTGCTTAAGCTCTGCTCCAATGTGAAACATGTTCTCTTTGTTTTTTAGGTAATTTTAACAACATTCATCTTATACTTTGCTTTTAAGTTCTTGTGTTATATAGCAAACCACTTTATGGTTGGGAACAACCAAGAGTGCATGATGAGGCAATCCAGCTTTACCCCTGCAGTAAAGGTCTGTGTATGAAGTGCTGGTGGCTGGCTGGTACAGGTTAATGTATGCTCTAGTCTTGACATTATTTTTCAAAGCTTTGCTCCGCATCATAATTATGAAGATTATGAAGTTGCACCTGCAAAGCTTAAAAAAGTTTAACTAACAGATATTTGAGTGACTGGCAGACTGAATCATGATTACTGACAAATCCAAATGGTGAAATTAGGTCGGAAAACATGGAGAAAGGCAGCCCTGAGAAGAGGCTCCTGGGGGAGGGGCTATTGCACATGTCCTCTGCTGTGGAGCATGGAGACCAGTGATGTGCAGTATTTCAAGTGGAACTGTGATGTCACAGTCAAATGTGTGCAAATCCCACAGGAAGTGGCTTGCACCAGAGTGAATTAAGTGATGACTGCACAGCTTTAAGCCACATTTCTGATTCTGTGGATCATTGATCACTGAAATCTGTGGGTAACAAATGGGAATTGGCTAAGCCAGGGGTGGTATGCTAGAAACTCTCCAGTTTCTGCATTTTAGTGTGGTGCCAATATATGGTGTCAGTGCCCTTTGAGTGTCCCGGTTGACAAAACTTAGCCAGTGTGCTCCAGTGAATCTGCCAGGAGCTCCACAAACAGTTAATTGACGAAATACTGGCTAGCATACTTGCATGACTTTACAACATCAACTACCTCAGAACAATGGTGGTGTTAGCACTAGTCTTAACAGACAGGAAATACTGACACTTGGGCTGTGTTCAAGGTAGGTTGATATTTTGCACACTGAGTGTCATGCAGTGTGCACAATTTAATATTCCACGATAAATATAATCTAATTCCACTTCAAGCCTACTGAAGTAAGAATGAAAATGGTTGTGTTGAATTATCCTCTGAATTAAATATTTTTACCTCACCTTTGAAACACATGAGCATGCATTTGATCTGTAAATGAAGCAACTGTGTTTGAACTAAATTGGTTATTGGTCTACTTTTGCAGTATAAAACTATCACCGGCAGATCATAAAACATCACAATTTTAAGATATTTTAACATAGCATTATTTAAATGTAAATTTGATGCAATCCTGAATCCTGCGTTATCACGTTTACGAACATGATAAATGTCATATCATAGGTCGGGAGCATTACAAGTAAATTTTATTTTCTCATAGCCTACTCAGTTATCCATGAATTGTTGGCGTGTTTGTGTATGCTTCATGTACACTCGTCAAAACATAATTGGTAGGGTTTTATTAATTATCATTTTTGCATGCAATTAAGGATATTTACCACATATTTATTTTGATTTTGGATCTACGATCTATGATCACACTCCGAAACCACCGCCTTGCTTCTGACCAAACCAGTATCCGTTTATATTGCCCGTCATTCGCATCCTTGTCCCATGGCCTGGAAAAGCTGCGTGTGCTGATCTGGAATCAGCCGAGCCAAGCAATCTGCTACTGTAACGTTAGCCTGCTAGCTAGCGCCTTCCACCACAGTGCCCTCGGGGTCCACGCTCTCTTTACGGCTGTCGCAGCGCTCGCAGCCTGTTGCTGTGGGTCGGTGGTCGGTACATTGTTTACCGCTTCTTTTCCAGTTTCCCTGGGGCACTGTGGGCTAAAGGACCAGAGGCGGCTGCAGCACTGTGTGTGCAAATACTGCGCTGTGCGCCAAAAGCTCGTGGTAGACATGGAAGAAATGCGAGAACCCGACGCCGGGCACACGGTGGAAAATGGCACAGAGGCTGATAAACAGAATCAGGACTTTGAAAGATCAGGGGAGCCCTGCGAAAACGACGATTTGGGTACCGTTGACGACAGGGAGTCCAATGATGGTACCGACGACGAGGTAAAGTGTCTTTATAATTTTCCAGCTAGCTATCAGAGTGCTAACATCACGATAGCTTCTAATGAGTATTTGCTAACGTTAGCAAACGTTAGATCAGCTGATGAAACACTTTTACCGGTGAATCTTCAAGTTAGAAGCGTGTTAACTATCTGGCTAACGTGGATAATTATTTAGCATTAGCTACAGTTTGTTAGCTATATAGACCAAGTTTCTTCTTTATTGCAACGAAATTACATCTTGCTAGCTAGCCTAAGCAGCTATGTTGTCACCGTGTAATCCATCAAAGTTTGCTTAGCTGGCCAGTTTGCTAGGCTAGGCTTAGTGGAACTCGGAATGCCATAGACCAGTCTAGTTTGATAACAAATGATCACAACTCGCACAAGCATATATTCAAATAATGTTTTTTGAATTAAGTAGGGATTGCAGTCTTTTTATTCTTGACCATGGCAATTATCTATCATTAACGCTGTTTTATTGAATCACGTTAACTGGAAATATTCCCGTACTATATCAGCTGAATGCGCATTGACAAGTGATTTGTTTCAGTTATTGTTGTCATGTAATGAGTGTTATAGCTCGGTGCAATGTGAGCTGATTTACTTATTTTAATAAAAACTAATTTTAAACCCTCTTTCATTGTGCTCAGCGTTCACTCAATCTCACTCAGTTCTACCCCTACATACGCTGTGCCCTCTGCAATGGCTTCTACATCGATGCCACTACTATTACAGAATGTCTACACACATGTAAGTTTCAACGCATAATTCAGACTTTTATTAGTTATCCGTTAATGCTGATACAGTTAACGTTATCAGTGCGTGTTTGAGCCAGAATCACAAGTTACACGACAATGTTTTATCTGATAGTTCCCAACTTCGGGAAGACTGTAGCAAGACATTCTAGACGTAATCTTGAAGTGGGTATGACTGTGATCCTTATTTGCAACAAATTAATTTTTTTCTCTTTTGTTGTTTTTATTTGTCTCCAGTCTGCAAAAGCTGCATCGTGAAACACTTTTTTTACAGCAACCGGTGTCCAAATTGCAACATTGTTGTTCATCAGACCCAGCCACTATACAATATCAGGTACAGCACAAACGCTCTTTTGAAAAATTAATTTTAATGTACTCTGTTTTATATAAGTTTTACCCTTTCCTAGCTGCGGTTGTGATCACTACATTTCGAGTATATTTTAAAAATGAAATAGCCAAGAAATAGCCTAAATTTCATGGAGAAGCCGTATCTTAATTTGCTGCTTGTAGGCTGTTAGTGTTGTGCTGCAAATAGTCTGCCTACCCTCGAGAGTTTATTACCATGGCAATGTTAACGCCAGAGGGAGCTACAGCTCCACAGTGATTATCTGTAACGCCATATAGACCCTTTCAAGGCTTACGTCATCAAAGACACGCGCGGGCATTTTGGCAACGGAAGTGCAACTTTTTTATTATGGAAAAAGCGGTGTGACAGGTGTATATTCTAGGTTTCTCAACCAAATACACGTATGTCTGGCCAGTGTTCAGGGAACCATTTCGTGATATCATCTACCAGAGGCATTGCTGGACTTAATGCTCTACTGGGGCTCAGGCCCCTAGCACTTGCATTTAAACTAAGTTTAAACCTATACTAAGTATAACAACAGTGACAGTGTCTTCATATTGGATGCCATTACTTTTGGAGGTAACGGTGGGATATCAGTGGTACAAATATACAAAGCCTATTTATCCGTATCTTTTAAAAATGTGTTTTGTTTACACAAACATGCAGGTGCAATCAACATTGCCAAAGCAAGCTTATATAAATGGCCCTCAGTCATTCTGCGCAGGACTGCAGTCGTGAAGTTGCCCCCTGTCAGCCATCGCAAACTCTGCGTATGGTAAAATCTGATCATTTTAAAGTCTTGATGTGATATCGCTGTACTTTCCATCTGGCAACGCTGCCTAGCATTGGTTACAGTCAAGCGGCAGCTGGTCATTTCAGAAGCTGAAATGCACGATAAAGAACACTTCTTTTACATATAATATCTTGGCTAGATCATCCCTGAGCTAGCTAAGCAGTTTTGTGTAAGTATGATTCAGTTTTACTGCTGCCCAGAAAGTAGGTATGATCCCATCTTATCTAGCACATCAGCACTCTCCATGTCCCAGTAAATGTGATCTGGCAACACCCAAGTCAGCTATACCATAGGAATCTAGAAGATTTTCGCTGGTTGGTAGGGTAGGTTTACTGACATGACTTGCCCAGTCTCTGAAGTTTAACTGCTCTGCATAGTCACTCAGCTTGTTTTCTGTTGCCAAAATGCTCATCTTTGCCCAAATGCACATCTTTGTTATTTTGTTACATTACTGTTTACAAACTTTGAAGGGGTCTATACTGTGAGAGTCATGTGGTCTGTTCTTTCTTTTAACCTGATTGGTAAAATGTCTGCCATCACAATGTTTTCTGGTTGAAAGGTAAAGCTATATTATATTAAATGCATAGTTTTTTTCTCTTAACAGGCCAGACAGACAGTTACAGGACATTGTGTTCAAGATGCTTCCAGATCTGGAAGAAAGTAAGTAACAGTAATGAAAGACAGTTGTATGCCGGTTAGATTATAATGTGGTCTCCTCTATGGTACGCAGTTGAGTTCAGGATCAAGTCAGGATTTAGTATTTGAAAAGCTGATTAAAAAAAGAAATCTGGACAGAAAGTGCACAATCAAAAGTTAAGTGCACAATTTGTCAATCAAGAAGAAATGCAGAAGCTGAGATAGTGAGTAACACCGGACACATAACTTATATTCGGGTTGGGAATGACAGATACTAATCCTCTTAAAAATGCTGTTGGGAAGTTTTGTTCTTTATTTGTACAAATAGCAGGAGTCTAAAACAAACCTACCAAAAATAATTTTAATATAATAATGTGCAGTGATATTTTTCCACAAGGGATATATTACTTTAAAGGAAAATGTGGGAACTGTTTCCTTATGCTTTTCAGAAATAGGCGACTAAAATGTCTGGGGCTTTTGTTTTAGGAGAGAGGGAGCGAATGTGTGCCTTCTACAAACAGAGGGGGCTGGAGGTTCCAAAGCCAGGTAAAAGCGTGCTATTGCACAAACACAGACCTGTGTTTCTGCGCAGGTACATCTGCATGTTTGAACGTTTTAGTGTGTTTAACCAGCACACGCGTGTATGGAGCACATTTTAGCAGAAAGAGGATTTCTGAAGCGGAAAAAAATTGAGGAAAGAAACAAGAAGATTTGGCAGAGGCGGGAAATGAAATGGCTGGAATTATAAATGCGTTAGAATGTGTTCTCTGCTCCTGCTGTTGCATTTTTAGCCACTCTGGATATCAGTCTCTGTGAGGGTTGCCTGTGGTGTGAGTCTCTGTGAGGGTTGCCTGTGCTGTGAGTCTCTGTGAGGGTTGCCTGTGCTTGTGAGTCTCAGTGCTGTGGGGGCTGCATGTGCTGTGAGTCTCTGTGAGGGTTGCCTGTGCTGTGGGTCTCTGTTAGTGTTGCCTGTGCTGTGAGTCTCTGTGAGGGTTGCCTGTGCTGTGTGTCTCTGTGAGGGTTGCCTGTGCTGTGAGTCTCTGTGAGGGTTGCCTGTGCTGTGAGTCTCTGTGAGGGTTGCCTGTGCTGTGGGTCTCTGTTAGTGTTGCCTGTGCTGTGTCTCAGGGTTGTGCGGTTACCTGTGCCCTTACTCAGTCTTGACGGTCGCTGTATTGACTTTCCAGTGCCCGTCTCGCCCATGCCCTCAGTTAAGCCTGGCAAGCTGAAGAAGGACCAGCTGCCCCAGTCCGTGTTCACCATCCCCTCCGAGCTGGACGTCTCCCTCGTGCTGGAGTTTGTTGGGTCAGTGTCTCTCTTTCACATTTTAGGAAAAAAATATTCTGCTGCTAGCTCAGTTCCTCATAAAAGATGGAGCTCTCAGCACTCTTGGAGAGAACTTGAATTAATAAACGTCTTTATTGTCAATGATTTTTTCACGATAAATATTTTTTTATTTAAAAAAAGGAATCACTGGGACATGACCTTGTATTAAAATTTATATAACAGTCAAAGGGGCGTGTTGCAGTCCAGCCTTTTCTTATCCAGGGAAGTACCGTCTTTCACCAGGAGGTGGTGATACGGTCACGTTCACATTTCGTGGGCGTGTTCCCATAACACCTTCGAGCTGATTTTCTCAGTACGGATAAGCCAGGGTGACCTGTCTGTCCTTTGTGTGGTTTTTGCTTTTAAAACTTAACTCTAGCTGTAGGCGCCGGATTAACCCGGATAAGCCCTGAGTAAAATAAGCAGGCGGTTATATTAGTGTGCTGTGTGCATGCGGATGAAATGCCGAGGTTTACTGTGTGCTTTGTCCATGGGCTTGCTACTTTCCTTATAGCACAGTTGTATATCATGGGGAAGAGTAGCTCTCCACTATGACATGTACATTTTCTGGATTCTTTTGTCTTGTGCACGAAAGGTGATTTCAGTTGTATGATTTAAAATGTATATATTTTACAGATTCATAATGCATTCTAACCACGCCTGTATCTCTGCTTCAAATTAACAAAACCAGCGCATGAACCTGTCTGAGCGCACTCTGGGGTACCAAGGAAGCGATTTTTCAAACGTTAGCACGTGAATATGTGATCTATCACAATATTCCGTGCTCGACGTGCCTGTGTTTTTTTTTTCTTTCCTTTTTTTGATAAACGTGAGCCGATCGAATGCATGTGAAAATGGGTGTGAAAAGCGGGCAGCATGTGGAGGTTTGCGAGTCTGATTTAGCGCTTTGTTATGTGTGTTGCGTAAGGAGGAGCCGGCATTCTGTGCAGAGCGCGCGCCACTGCAGACACTGTAGCTGTCGTTATGGGCGGGGCCGCGCACGTGGCGGGATCCGCACCGTGTGAAGTCAGAAATCATCCCTCTCCCCTGCGGTTTTAATTACATGTCAAAGGACACGGAGTCGCCGTATTCTGGAGCGTCCGTTTCAAATGCAGGTTCTATTTAATGCTCAGCCGCCTCTGGGTTTTTGATTTTGCAGAAGAAAGGCAGAAGGTCAGTGGTCGGACAGAAATGTGCGAATCTCCCCGCAGTGAGCTGTGCTTATGGATGGGGCGGGGCGGGTGGGGGGTTTACCACCTGCCCCCTCATTGTTTGGAGACGAGCCACAGCTTTAACATTTGCAGTGAGGCAGTGCTCTTGTAATACTTATAAGGGATTATGCCTGTATAAAATAAAATCTACTGTTTATTACGGTGTATTTCATTCCGAGCATTAACCTTGATTTAACCAGGAAGTCCTTTGAGATGAAAATCAGGGGAGACTTGGCTCAGGAGGCAGAAATAAAATCCAGCAGATTCCTGTGTAAAATGACTGCGTAACGACACAGTAACACGCAGAGAACACCTGCACTACGTAGGTTAACTCCAGTCTACACAGCATAGTATCCTACACTGTGAAAGAATCGCCATTTTCTTCCGGAGTATCCCAAACAAAGGATTTACACTTTCTCAGGGTTATCAGTTCCTTCATTTAATTTAGCAGATTATTCCGAGGTGCATAATAGGAGGAGTGTGTCTGGTAGTGCCCTTGAAAAAATTGGAGAGCAGCCATTTAGTGGAGCGTGGCTGAAAAGGTTGAGGGTGGTTGAGGGATGTTCATTAGAATGTGATAAATTAAAATTGACCACAATGTAACGTTATTCGTGTTGTTTCATATTTTACAGAGCAGAGGAAGGAATTGAAAACTACAAGGTAATTGCTGACTTATTTAAAATTAAAGTTTGTATTGAGCATTGAACAGAGTTGGAAATTGGTATTGGTTACACGCGAAAACCTGACATGTGCTGACCAGTTGGAATTATGGGTAAGCGTGCTGAAGCAGGGATGACCAGCCGGTTTTTTTAGCGTGAGCTCCTGGAGGAGCCGTGGCTAGTGACGTCTCCTGTGACCTTCCTCCTGGAGTGAGGTCACGGCGGGGGTGAAACTGGAGCTCTTAACGGGAGTGCGGAGTGGAGAGCAGGCTGGCTGCTGTCACGAAAACCCCCCCCCCCCCCCCCCCCCCCACTCAACCCCCACCCCCAGAAAGCTTCATTATCCAGCAGTGCCCCCTGGCAGTGAGATGTGGGCTTCTGTGGAAGAGCGCCAGAATTGTAGAAGAGCATTCAGATGTTTTGCCCTTTCAAAAACACCTCCACGGCCATTATTTTGCCTGTAGTTTCAGTCTAGTTTTCATCACCCTGGTACTGTGCAGAGCCATACCAAATTCTTCAGTTTGATAAATGACTGTATAAATGTGCATAGAGTGAGGCGTTCCATTGTTTTGGTGCTCATCCAGGTTGATTGTGCTGAATACCGCCTGCCATCGCAGGTGCAGATGTGGAAGCGCTTTACCCTTCCCAGCAGGGGCCGCCCCCTCGTCCTTTTCCCTGATTGGTGCGTTTCTGTTCCCGCGCAGCCGCTGGAGAGGAAGTACGTGCGAGTGTCCGGCGAGGCCACCGTCCGCCACGTGGAGCTCTTCATCAGGAGGAAGATGGAGCTGAATTCCGGCTGCCAGGTGAGCCTCGGACCGAGCTCGACGGTGACGCCCGCCTGGCTGGCGTCTTTCAGCGGATTAGCGGCTAACAGCGCTCCCGTTAGCGAGCGAGCGGACTAGCGGCTAATAGTGCTCCCGTTAGCGAGCGAGCGGACTAGCGGCTAACAGCGCTCCCGTTAGCGAGCGAGCGGACTAGTGGCTAATAGTGCTCCCGTTAGCGAGCGAGCGGACTAGCGGCTAATAGCGCTTCCGTTAGCGAGCGAGCGGACTAGCGGCTAACAGCGCTCCCGTTAGCGAGCGAGCGGACTAGTGGCTAATAGCGCTCCCGTTAGCGAGCGAGCGGACTAGCGGCTAACAGCGCTCCCGTTAGCGAGCGAGCGGAGTACGGTGCAGTGCCGTGCTGTTTGTGATGATCCTGCTTGACCCCCCCCCCGTCAGAACACACACCACTAGTACACTGCATGGGCTCCTGCTCAAACGGTAGCGGTGGGTTTACGCTGCGGTGTTACCACGGCGACGGGCGCACGCTGCCGGGCGGGATGCGGCAGCGTCTGGTGCATAGCTGGAGAGGGGCGTGTCCCGGGACGGCAGGTCCCGTCCGTGGGGTCTTGCTTCGGGTTCCAGACGCAGCGATTGGCAGGCAGTCCGAGCCCGCAGTCCCACGGACCGGGACAAGCTTATCGGCGAGAAACACCGGGCTGGCTGGTGTTTACAGGGGAGGGAGGGGCGCGGCGAAGGCCCCTGTCAGCCGATATTTCAGATTACACCCTGCAGTGGCCCTCTTTCATCATGCGTTTTTAAGGGTGGGGAGGGCCAGGGGGTGGGGGGGGAGCGTTCTGCTCAGATTGCCTCACGCTTCATGCGAGCAGATTTTTAGATTTTCCTCCAACTGTGCAGCCTCTCTTAAAATGACTGTCTTTGTGAAAGATCGCAAAAATGGCCGATCTCTCTTGTACTCCTTTCAGACTTTAGTAAACCTGTACTTAGTGGAGGGCGGAGTCGGCTGGGCTTCTGTGGCGAACGGGCCGCTTGCATTGGTTATATCTGAGACCACACCGATAGCATATCCTCCAATAAGGGAAGACTGCAGTATGTTTAATGGCCGGTCTCTCTGCTCTGGCTGTGCATGCTAATCTGCTGCTGTTCAGTCTCTGCTCTGACTGTGCACTCTAATCTGATTCTGTTCAGTCTCTGCTCTGACTGTGCTCTCTAATCTGCTGCTGTTCAGTCTCTGCTCTGGCTGTGCACTCTAATCTGATTCTGTTCAGTCTCTGGCTGTGCACTCTAATCTGATTCTGTTCAGTCTCTGCTCTGACTGTGCTCTCTAACATGCTGCTGTTCAGTCTCTGCTCTGACTGTGCACTCTAATCTGATTCTCTTCAGTCTCTGGCTGTGCTCTCTAACATGCTGCTGTTCAGTCTCTGCTCTGACTGTGCTCTCTAACATGCTGCTGTTCAGTCTCTGCTCTGACTGTGCTCTCTAACATGCTGCTGTTCAGTCTCTGCTCTGGCTGTGCACTCTAATCTGCTGCTGTTCAGTCTCTGCTCTGGCTGTGCACTCTAATCTGCTGCTTATTTACAAGAATAAGTTTATAGGTCCGGCATTGAGGTTCTGTGAAGCAGAATCTTTATTTCTCTAATCTTTATAAGAGGAGAATATGTCACTGTAGACGGCAAAGATGTCTGAGGATAAATATCTGCAGATCCAAGATGCTGAATCATCCAGAAGTGGTGAGGAATAGATGTGTGAATGTGGCCAGGACAGGCTCACTCCATGGTGTTCAGATTGTGATTAGACACTGATTGGATGTCTGACCCGTCTGTGGGAAGCGTTGAAATGATGCTGTAAATGCTACTGGTGTCAGCCAGGTGTCCAGATTGATTGATTAGAGCGATTTTTAAATGAATGTGAAGTAATTTCCCTTATGTCCATATCCTCATAAACCGGATCCTCATAAAACAGGTCCCCGTAAACCTGTAAAAATAAAATTGGAGCTTGGCTGAAGAGTATTTTTTTTAATTCTGAAAAGTGGGAAACGTGTTGTACTGAAGAGGTACGTGCAGTGAGTGTGGAACAGCAGTTCTCTCCTTGAACATGGTCTCCTTTTAAATCTTTCCTCTTTCTGTTGATAGAATTGGGAGTGCAGTAAGTGGTGAGAGACTCGCCCCCTGCTGTGTCCCAGATCATGAATAATTAATAGAGTTGGAGTCGCAGTGAGACCTGGCTTTCAGCACACACACACACTACAGTCCACAGCACACTGGCCACTTTAACCAATCAGGGTTTCACCAAAAACAAAAACACACGCAGCCCCTATTACAGCACTCTACCCGCATGAGTATCTGTGCATGTGTATGTGTGTGTGTGTATGTTTACATGTATGTATCAGTATGTGTATGTTTACATGTATGTATGAATGTATGTGTATGTATTTTTGAGTATGTATATGTGTACATGTATGTGTGAGTGTATGTGTACATGTATGTATGAGTGTGTGTGTATATGTATGTATGAGTATATGTGTATGTGTATGTATGAGTATATGTGTATGTGTACATGTATGTGTGAGTATATGTGTATGTGTACATGTATGTATGAGTGTATGTGTATGTTTGAGTATGTGCATGTGTACGTGTGTGAGTATGTGTATGTTTACATGTATGTATGAGTATATGTGTATGTGTATGTATGAGTGTAAGTGTATGTGTACATGTATGTTTGAGTATATGTGTATGTGTACATGTATGTATGAGTATATGTGTATGTGTATGTTTGAGTATGTGTATATGTATGTGTGAATGTATGTGTATGTGTACATGTATGTGAGTGTATGTGTACATGTATGTGTGAGTGTGTGTGTATATGTGTATGTGTACATGTATGTATGAGTATATGTGTATGTGTACATGTATGTATGAGTATATATGTATGTGTACATGTATGTGTGAGTGTATGTGTATGTGTACATGTATGTATGAGTATAAGTATATGTGTACTTGTATGTATGAGTATAAGTGTATGTGTACATATATGTATGAGTGTAAGTGTATGTGTACATGTATGTATGAGTATATGTGTATGTGTGCATGTATGTATGAGTATATGCGTATGTGTATGTTTGAGTATGTGTATGTGTGCATGTATGTATGATTATATGTGTATTTGTGCTTGTGTGTATGAGTATATGTGTATGTGTACATGTATGTATGAGTATGTGTGTATTTGTACATGTGCGTACGAGTATATGTGTATGTGTACATGTATGTATGAGTGTATGTGTACATGTATGTGTGAGTGTGTGTGTATATGTGTATGTGTACATGTATGTATGAGTATATGTGTATGTGTACATGTATGTATGAGTATATATGTATGTGTACATATATGTGTGAGTGTATGTGTATGTGTACATGTATGTATGAGTATAAGTATATGTGTACTTGTATGTATGAGTATAAGTGTATGTGTACATATATGTATGAGTGTAAGTGTATGTGTACATGTATGTATGAGTATATGTGTATGTGTGCATGTATGTATGAGTATATGCGTATGTGTATGTTTGAGTATGTGTATGTGTGCATGTATGTATGATTATATGTGTATTTGTGCTTGTGTGTATGAGTATATGTGTATGTGTACATGTATGTATGAGTATGTGTGTATTTGTACATGTGTGTACGAGTATATGTGTATGTGTACATGTATGTATGAGTATATGTGTGAGTATGTGTATTTGTACATGTATGTATGAGTATATGTCTATGTGTACATGAATAAGGAAATGATTCTGCTTTCTTCCAGTGTTTCCACCCATTTGCCCACCCATACAGTCGTTGTGACCCGCGCAGTCCAGGCTTGTTGTGTTTGCAAGGGTTTTAGGCTGGGCGTTGCATAAAATGCATTATATAAATGAGATGTTTTTCTCATATGACTTTGAAATGAAGACACACAAGTTTAAAGTAGCGAATGTGCTCGAGCATGTTTGAGGGAGGGTACACGTGGGCTTTGGCGAGGGGGGTGGGGGCTTGTGATGCCACAGTGGCGGGAGACACTGTTCATGTTCACCAGAGCGTGCTGAAGTCTTACAGGGCTTTGCAGGGCCTTCAGCTTAAAAGTGACTGCATTATTCATCAGAGCCGGGCTGTACACGCTCGGCAAGCTCTCAGGAGCTCAGCGATTGGTCGGGGTGTGCTCTCGGGAGCTCAGTGATTGGTCAGGGCGAGCTCTCGGGACTCAGCGATTGGTCGGGGCGAGCTCTCGTGACCTCAGTAATTGGTCGGGCCGAGCTCCCGGGAGTTCAGTGATTGGTCGGGGCGAGCTCCCGGGAGCTCAGTGATTGGTCGGGGTGAGCTCCCGGGAGCTTTTGATTGGTCGGGGTGAGCTCTCAGGAGCTCAGTGATTGGTCGGGGTGAGCTCCCGGGAGCTTTTGATTGGTCGGGGCGAGCTCTCAGGAGCTCAGTGATTGGTCGGGGCGAGCTCCCGGGAGCTTTTGATTGGTTGGAGTGAGCTCTCAGGAGCTCAGTGATTGCTCGGGGTGAGCTCCTGGGAGCTCAGTGATTGCTCGGGGTGAGCTCCCGGGAGCTTTTGATTGGTTGGAGTGAGCTCTCAGGAGCTCAGTGATTGGTCGGGGCGAGCTCCCGGGAGCTTTTGATTGGTTGGAGTGAGCTCTCAGGAGCTCAGTGATTGGTCGGGGCGAGCTCCCGGGAGCTTTTGATTGGTTGGAGTGAGCTCTCAGGAGCTCAGTGATTGCTCGGGGTGAGCTCTCAGGTTGGGGCGGGCTCTCTGAAGCTTAGTGATCGGTCGGGGTGATTGGTCGGGGGAGCGCAGCGATCGATTGGGGTGAGCTCTCTGAAGCTTAGTGATTGATCCGGGCGATCGGTTGGGGGAGCTCAACGTTTGGTCGGGGCGAACTCTCAGGAGCATAGTGATCGATCGGGGCGAACTCTCGAGAGCTTAACGTTTGACTCAGTGATTTTGAATGTCTTCTGTATTCAGTTCAGTTAGTCAACAGATTACATATGATTTATATAAAGGCAGCCTTTTTATTTGTAGAAGTAGTAAGTGTTTTTTCTCTGATTTGGGCACAGGTTTTAAATACAGCCGGCTAGAACTGGCCGGGGAAAACATCCTGTTTTTAAAATGAGTTTCAGATTCGTGTTGCAGCAGCATGTTTTAATCACTGTACCTTTGAACATAATGATTAGTTAAAAGGAAATGATTTATAAACAAGCAGCCACCTCTGGGGCTTTATTTCATTTCAGATGAAATTAAAGAGCGTTTATTGTCTTGTGTGAAGTATTTTATGAAACAGGAGCAATATATCTGTCAGGAGGGCTCGTTTCTGCTGTTCTGGGAGCGGCTGACGTTAGCCTCTGATTCCCGCGACGCTAAGTTCGCGTTCCTGTCATCAGACGGACACCGACGGCATGAAATCAGCTGCTCAAGGTCATCTAAAGGTCAAAATGTGGTCAAACCCCAGACACTGGGATTTCCAAAAGGTCCACCTGGGTCCTGCTCAGCAATGAACGTTGTTCTTACGGTGAGATTTTTCTGCTGGTTATATTCTCCAAAGTCAGGATGCAGCTCTGTTAAAAATGAATCGTTTCTCTCCTTGTTTCTTTCTCTTCCGACGAGGATTGTCACCGTTATGTGCTGATGGGGATTGTGGGCGGTGTTTTCTTCTTCTCAAAATGACTTGTTCCGGCTCATTCCGTTTCCTCTGGCGAATTCTAATTTGAGAAGGGGATCTTAAATAATTAAGACTCCGGCTGAGATGAATGATTCATCTTTTGCAGCCCACCGACTTCTTGGCACAGCTCTTTGTTCCCGAATTATGACCAATTTGCACTTGTATGAAATGTAATCGCTGGATTATAAGCTCCAGGGGAACCTTCCCTATCGTTTAAATGTAAAATTAGATTTACGTCTTTCAGATTGGCATCTATGTCTGTGCATGTACAATGCAAATTTGCGACATTATTTCTGATAAACTGCTTCAGTGACCTTTGTTCCAATAAGTTAAAGCATATATGGGCTGCATTTTGCTTGTTGCTTGTCTCAGAAACAGGCTTCATGTGAAGCAAATGCAGTGGCTGTTCTCAAATTTCATAACAGAATCCCGTTCAGCCGTAGTTTCTGACTGGCCTGGCTTTTAAATCCTGTACGGGTTTTTGGTAGTGGTGGAGGTGTTGGTTTTAACACACACTCAGCAGGACAGATGGTGTAGAACTTGGTGTATAACGGGTTTGAAGAGTCATCTGTCCGACTAGGAGCTTAAAGTCAGTTTGAAGCACTCTGTAATGTGCCTCTGGTTCATTTGCTTTTTACCTTAGATAAGATATGGCCCTGCATTTAGGTCTGAAATTGACCCATTTTTTTGTTGGAAATGAATGCTTGCTTTTTGGCTGCTTCTAGTGCTAGGTAGCAACCATCTCAGAACTAAGCTAGGCTTTGAAGGCACTAGGTTGGTTTGCCTCTGCTGCTGAAGCTATTCTTTGTACTTGGAAGTGGACTTTCAGCAGTGAGCGCAACCAAACCCAAAAACTGAGGACCCAAGGGGGGTCCTTTCATTTGAGTTTTACTGTGCGTTATCTTCAGCCTGCCTGACTGACAGGCTGAGCGGCCAATGAGGGGGCATGGGGGCGAGACTCTGTTCCCTGTACTGTAGCAGTGCTGTGCAGGCTTATCTGTCACCCAAACGCCTGTCTGGGAAAACGTGTGCACAGGGAGTGAGTTAAATGTGTTTCTTTTCTCTTCATTAAACTTCATACACTATCGCTGTTCCCTTGCTGCAGTAACCACTCGAGCATGGCTGACATTTTTAACACAAAGCGGACAGTAGCAACCTTCCACACTGTCCTTCTGTGTGAGTGTGTGTGTGTGTGTGTGTGTGTGTGTGTGTGTGTGTGTGTGTGTGTGTGCGTGTGTGTGTGTATTGTATTAGACTGTGTGTGCGTGTGTGTGAGTGAGTGAGTGAGTGAGTGAGTGAGTGAGTGAGCGAGCGTGTATGAGGTGTGTGTGTATTGTATTAGACTGTGTGTGTGTGGGGGGGGGGGTGTGGATTAGGCTGTTTATGGGTGTGTGTGTGTATTAGGCTGTCTGTATGGGATGGGGGTGTCATTGAAAAGTCACTGAGCTCCTCACAGACTCATCACTGCAGTCTGCCCTGCCGCTGGCCAAGCCCTGTAGCCGATTGGACAAAAACGCAGGGAAAAAAAAGCGGATCACTTCCTGTCTTGCTCAGACGGGGCAGGGCGTGGCGTCCTGCTTGCTCCGGGCGGGGTCGCAGCGGGATTAGCGCGGTGGCTGGAGGTGACCGCCAACGCAGCACCGGCCCCAAGGGCACCCCCGCAGCCTCTGCGCTGGTCCTGCGCACGCATTTCAGCTGCAGCCAGCGCATGCGTCGCATTTACCCCCTCAGCGCATTTCAGCTGCATCCAGCGCATGCGTCGCATTTCCCGCTCCAGTGTTTCAGTGCCACGCCCCTATCCTGCATGCGGATAACGGCGCCGGAGGGTTTTAATCCTTTGCTCTTAGCCTTTATTTAGCCTGGGAGCTCAGTGGGGAGCTCAGCGGGGAGCTCAGCTGGTTGCTGTGTGGGGAGCTCAGCTGGTTGCTGTGTGGGGAGCTCAGCTGGGAGCTCAGCTGGTTGCTGTGTGGGGAGCTCAGCTGGGAGCTCAGCTGGGAGCTCAGTGGGGAGCTCAGCGGGGAGCTCAGCTGGTTGCTGTGCGGGGAGCTCAGCTGGGAGCTCAGCGGGGAGCTCAGCTGGTTGCTGTGTGGGGAGCTCAGCTGGGAGCTCCGGGGGTAGCTCAGCTGGTTGCTGTGCGGGGAGCTCAGCGGGGAGCTCAGCTGGTTGCTGTGCGGGGAGCTCAGCTGGGAGCTCAGCTGGGAGCTCAGCGGGGAGCTCAGCTGGGAGCTCAGCGGGGAGCTCAGCTGGTTGCTGTGCGGGGAGCTCAGCTGGTTGCTGTGTGGGGAGCTCAGCTGGGAGCTCAGTGGGGAGCTCAGCTGGGAGCTCAGCGGGGAGCTCAGCTGGTTGCTGTGCGGGGAGCTCAGCGGGGAGCTCAGCTGGGAGCTCAGTGGGGAGTTGTGTGGGGAGCTCAGCTGGGAGCTCAGCGGGGAGCTCAGCTGGTTGCTGTGCGGGGAGCTCAGCTGGGAGCTCAGCGGGGAGCTCAGCTGGTTGCTGTGTGGGGAGCTCAGCGGGGAGCTCAGCTGGTTGCTGTGTGGGGAGCTCAGCAGGGAGCTCAGCTGGTTGCTGTGTGGGGAGCTCTGTTCTCTCTCACACCGAACCCCTGGGGAGTCAGTGTGGGTAGGAATGCCCGCGATTGTGTAGCCAGTCAGATGCAGGGGGTGGTAAGGTGGCCATGGCCAGGCTTTTGGGACTTTGGCCTGGACCCCGGTGTTCTCACCGCTGCTCTTTAGAGAAGACCTGGGTCAAATACGTAATTGTTTTGGATTCAAAAACTTTTCTGTGCTCTATTGATCTTGCCTGGTATAATTGAGCCTGCCAATAGGTGGGGTTTGCACTTTTTGAGTATTTCATTGGTTCCAATACAACAGACAAGATCAGTAAAGTATAGAAAAGTATTTGACTCTGGTCTGATCTTTAGCGACCGTCCTGAGTGAGGGCCTTCATTTCCCATGCAGTAATGCAGCACAGACACGTGGGAAATGTATGCTGTGGGGGGGGGGGGGGGGCAGTTTGGGGTTAAAAGATACCAGGAGCCTCCCACACAAGGATCTTGGCTTAAATTTGCTGAACAATGAGGTCAGTAACCGTGGTTACCTTTATAGGGAAAAACAGCCTCGTCTGCATCTTCTTAACTTTGAATAGAAAAGAAAATGTCATCACACACTTTATTTTTAACTTTATTTTTTAAAGAGCTGTGCTCACGCTCATGCCTTCGAGGAAAACTAGAAAGCTTACAATTCCTGAAGGGATTGTGTGGGCTTGCTTACAATGCTTTCCTATGGGGAAAAATTGCTCAGCCTATGGATGTCCTCAAATCCTCTCCATTTCACTCCGGCAAGTTTGAATGAAAAGTTTGAATGTAGTGCAAAAACTGTAGGACTAGTAAAAATTGGGCAGAAAGTG